>NW_020447242.1:1754046-1821662 GCF_003343035.1 Apteryx rowi
ATATTCAAAACGCACCTGGATGCAATCCTGTGCAATGTGCTCTAGGTGACCCTGCTTGAGCAGGGGGGTTGGACTAGATGATCTCCAGAGGTCCCTTCCAACCTCAGTGATTCTGTGATTCTGTGATATATCTAAAACTATAGTTACAGATCTTCCTTATCCTGTGAGTGATATGGTAAAATCTTTATCTTGAATTGTAAGATACATATTGTATACCTAAAAGAAGTGGGGGAACAGTGAACTGTCACCTTGAGATGACAACATCCATCTAGGAATCAAGAACCAGATGTTGGCTACTTCTGATCTAAGTGTTATTTATAGTATTCATCACAGTCAAATATTGAGTATAATATTTTAATCTTCATAACACTCGTTGGGGCTTTTTTGTTGTTTTTTTTTGCATTTAGGAGAAAAAAATCTGTGCCTTAGAGGTTTTTAAAAATACAAATAAGACAAAATGTACAAGCATAATTACAAGCTGAATAAAGAACAAAGATCTGAATGACATAATAACTGAAATTCATCATCTACACTCATGTAATTTAGTTGGTGTTTGTACTGTGTTTCACATGCCCAAATTAGCTTTTTCCTTTAAGGAATTCTGCAGAAGCAAGTTAATTTGCACAAGTTATTCCTGTACAACTGTAGATTTAAAACTTATTTGATGTTTTGAGTAATAACTTCTGAAGAATTTTATTATATGGAGATGAGTAGGTTCATACTTTTCTTTCTCTTTTGATTTGCTGTTGCTCTAGGATTTGCCATTTTTCCTCCCCCCTCCCCCCCCCTTTTTTTTTTTTGAATGTCTTTTTCCTTGCATAACAGTCATAGCATAAATTATGTTAAAGATGCCTGGTCTTTTGTTTGATCATACAATGAAATCTCTTAAAGATATATGAGAAAGTTTGTTGAAAAACTAAGATTTAGTGGGAAGGTTAGAGAGGCCGGTCTTTTATGTTTTTGTGGTAGTGATGTAGCCTTTATGTTTAGTAGTAATGTGTACTTCTCCTTTAGGAGGTGTTTTTTAGTTTCAAGCTGTTCCTTTCCACAAGTAGCAGCAGATCAAAAAATATAATTGAACTCAAAATATAGATTTGCTACTTATTTTTGCAAATTATCTATGAACAATTTTGTCCATTTGGATTCCAGGGACATATCTATAACAGCTTTCTGGTCTGCTACTGTTAAAATCTGCATGTCTGTAACATTCCACGTCTGGAATTAGACGCTTTATCGGGAGTTATGGATTGCATGGTGGTGGTGGTGGTGGTGGTGGTGGTGGTAGTGGTGTTTTCCTCTTTGAAATGTATGAGAAAATCTCTTAACTTCCTTATTTTGGCCACGAAATCCTGTTGCTAAACTCCTTTTCTACAACAACTGTCAAAAGCTCTGCTACTAACTTTAACCCATGACTTGATAAGCAATAGTTTGTAGAGGTTTTACTGAATTTAGGTCTCCAACAAATGAGTGAAGTTCTATGAAGTGATACATTCTCCCCACTCAGCTAGGAAAAAATGTTTGAAAAGATGATTCAGATTTTGCAGTAGGTCTTCATGTCTAGCCAAGAACAATTAAAAGCAATTAAAGTTGCATTATCAGTTTAACAACCTGAGGGAAAGAAACATAGTAAATATTTATAGGTAAACTCAGAAGATCCTGAAAGCTATATTATTTATTTGGTTCTTTTATTGACTTTTCTATTTTTAGAAAAAAAATTAAATACTTCAGGCAATGGAAAAAGGCACAAAATTAACCAACACAGTGGTGAGAATACAAACATTTGGATATATTATGAATTTGTAGTACGTTCTTTATTTATTTATCACAATAAAATCATCTAGATGGTTGCTAACAAGGTACAAAGACATATTCTGCATTACACTGCAGAGTTTTATTATTTCCTAATTTTATTCATTAATTTCTACTTGATTTAGCATTTTCCGCTGTGCAGACTTGTAGTCCCGGAGAAGTTTATCTATGACATCAAGTATGGAAGGAAGGAAAGAGGACCTTCAGGTGGTCTACCTGACAGTTCTTTATAATTGAAAGCTTTTTTTGTAATGAAACAGGCTGAAAACATAAGGAGTAGTTCTTAAGCCTACAGGCAGGAAATAAAAAAAGAAAATTGGCAATTTCAGAATCTTGTTTATTTTCTTTTGAATTATATATCTATTCTAAGAAGAAAATAATGTATTCTGAAATATATAATTAAGTCAAATTGAAAATTTCTTTCTTTTTTCAGAATACCAATTGAAAAAACTTTATTAAAAACCTGCCTGCCTAAAAGAACATGATATTCAATGGGCTAGTCATGGTATCCTGAAGAAAGTGAGCTCCCGAACACTCCACCACTTGGAGTCCATGGCACTCCATGAAAGCCATGGCTTCTTTTTCTAGACCATTCACATAAATTACTTTTTCTAATGGAAAATCTTCAGATTTTCTCTGTGGCAATGAGCTGATATTAATTTCCTAGTACCTATTACTTGTTTCTAGTATAACTCCTTTTTAGTCTTTGATTCATTCAGATTTTAGGCTTTTTCTCTGCTCAAGTGCAAATCCTTCAGTTTCATAACCATAAAGTATAAGATACTGAGCAAGAAGGCATTTTTAAAGAACTATTTAGTATACATAGCGGACAGTTGTTGACTGGAATTGAGCAAGTGCATTTCCACTGTTGCTTCCCTCGCTTGTAAAACAGGTTGTGGCAGGCTACATCAAATTACTCTATCATAATCAATATGCACTACAGAAGGACAAGAGAAGTTAGCCATGTAAACTACCCTATCATTATATTAAATTGAAATGACTTATAAGACATCCACCTCAATCTTCAAATTGCCATTATGTGAATCATCAAAGGTGTGACAACGGACTATAATGTGGGACATTGGTCTGCTTCTCTTTGTTTTCTTCCTACTCCACTCTAATTTCCTACCTACCTTTCCTCTTCCTCCTTATTTCTCAGTTACTCCCACCGTTTTGTTCGTTGTTTGTTCCTTCTCTTCCTTTCAGCCTAGGACTACCAAAAGGCAGCAGCAGCTCTTAGTGCTGCCAGGTGCAGGTGGCAGAAGGCCGGCAGGTATCTCCTTCCTGTGCCTTCCAAAACAGGTGTGTCCTGACTATGAGGAGACTTGCACCTACAGGATGCGTTTGCCACTGGCAAATTCTCTCTTTTTTTTTTCTTTTCTCTCCAGCATCTAAACCAGCATTATTCAACTGGCAGAATATATTCTAGACCCAAGCTATGAATAAGTTTTGCCAAAGTCTCATCATGTGATGTAAGATCTTGTATTTCTCGCCATTTTTCCAGTCCTTCAGGGAACAAAGATGTATGAGCTATTGCAGTTCTCATCTGCGAAGGAATCATGCAGAGATTGACTGGCCCAGCAGAGCTGTAGCTGGTATACTGCTTCTGGCTTTGTGGACTGCAGTAAGCTAATTCAGCCTGTTTAGGTAAAAGCTGTAGATATATGAATCTCATCACCAGATATTTCTCTGCATAGGCCAGTACAGATGTCTTACAGCACAGTCGCAGATGAAAATGCAGAATTCTTAAAACTGCCACCATAATCTTTCTTTTCTTTGTGAGGTTTATTTAAGAATGTAGAAAAGAGTGGGTTTACGTTGTTACAGGTTTTAAACAAGTCTAGATGAAAGCATAGCTGCTTAGGAATGTTCTGGGTTTTTTGTTTGCTTCTATTTCTTGTTCTTGTTTTTGCTATAAGGAGGAAACCAAACAACAAAACAAGGCTGACAGGCATTTTGGTTGAGCAATCTGGCATTTTTTTAGCTGAAACTTACACTAGTGAGTGTAAGTTTCCTGCCTCTCCCTGAGGCAAACCTGTGGAATGCCTTGCCACAGGATACTCTGAATTTTGAAACTTCACAGTAATGAGTTTGAGAGGAGACTGGATAAGTTTGTGAAAGAGAAGTCCCCTGAAAATAGCTAAATATAGAGAAGTTGTGGCTGGTTCAGGAACTCCCTGAGCCGTAAATAATTGAAGGATGGTAGAATTGCTGGGAGAATTATCATATTTGATTGGCCAGCTCTTTCAGCATCTGCTTTTGGCCAGTGTTGGAGGCAAGGCTACATGAATTTTTGGTCTAACCCAGTACAGCTCCTTTTATGTTCCTGTTGAGGAAATTGTCCATTTACAACATTTTAATACTTTTCCTGGTTCATGGATTTTGTAATCTAATCATGAAAATCTGTATCATGAAAATATTGCAGTCTGTCTTTCAAATCTCACCAGCATCGCTTTTATGTAAATCACAGGACAAAATCTTGACTTTTTACTCCAAGGACTCCCCTGCCATAGTAAAACTACAGTTTTACCACCCATAAAAACTTGATTACAATGCAGCACAGYCCTCTGAACAGTAATCATTTCAGAAAAATCGGTGTCCTAAATAAGTTTAAAAGGATAATGATCTCTTCTCAGCAATGGGGAAGAAGTGAAAAACAGTGGGAAACTGTAGCTGGTTGTGTAAATTAAATGTATGAAATTTCACCTGGTTGATATTTAACGCCTCGACTGTTGTAAGTTTTCAAACTCTATACAACTGCAACTAGATCTGGGTACACTGCATTTATCTGTACTGAGTCATCAACTCTGCCAGTGTTTCTTGAGCTTGTAGTCAAGGAAGAGGGGAGATATTTCAGGCAGAGACATGAACAGCCAAGATGGTGATATATGCATACATACATATATATTTATATTTAAGGAGTGGGTGGACTGACTGTTGCTTAAATAAAATCTTTCATCATTCCAAGTACTAAAAATGTATGGTAATAATGTAAAAAATGGGGACTAGCATGGTTCAAATATATAGGGCTCAACAAAGCTGCTTGACAATGTCTTATCTACATCATACTGATGCTGAGTTGACTGTTCTGCCATAGTCTTTCATCACCTAAGATTTATGAAAGTAATGTAAAGGTGAATGGCTGAACTTTGGTTTAGAGTGAAGTTCTTATAAGTGAAAGCACATGTCCAGAAATACTTTTTGAGTTTGTCTGGGAGGGGGCTGTTGTTTTTTTCTGTATGATGGAAATCACAGACAACTAGACTCTCTATTCTGGTTCATTTCAAGCCTATTTATTGGCACCCTTTTCCTTTATGCAGTTATCTTTTTACAAGCTTAAAAGAGATTTTTTGTTGCTAATTATCTGATATGTTTGTTCCAGTTTTTTAGCTTTTGTTTGATCAAAATACAACAAATTATCTGAGTAAAATGTCAGTGAAATGAATTCAGACAACTGAGACTTTAAATACTGCCTAGATTTCAACTTTCTATTAACAGCTTACAATATCCATAGTGAAGCAATTGTTATAGACAAAGATAAAAAAGCAGAACCTTTGACTGCGTACATTCAGCATGTGGCAAAAAGTAGGTATCTTCAAACATTTTTATTAGTATAATGCATATACAAACCCTGTAATTAATATATTTGTATTCAGTAGTGTTTATTACGTGAACTGTTATCAGAATTACTCCTTAAGATAGACTCCATAGATATCATGTTAGATACAGTGGGCTTGATAGGGTCTTACCTATGGTAGTTTTACTCTGGTGAGATGGCACTGAGTTTATTAAAGTTCCCTTTCACACACCCTTGAAGAGAATAAACTCAGGTCATTATACCTCAAACATATGTGATATAGATAGCATGTTAATCCATTTTCTTCATCTTTATGTATGCAGCTATTTCAACAATCTATGGTTTCAACCATTTGGAGGGGTAAAGTTATGATCAATATTGTGATATTTTTCCTTATGTAATGTTTATGTAGTAAAAGTAGAAATTGTTGCTTTTGGCATGTTCTACTACCTGCTGTTCATCCTCCCATAACTTGTTTTCTTCTCTCCCCTGCCCACCACCTCAATTGAACTGTTTTATAGTTACATAAAGGCCATATCATTATTTGAACTTTCTGATATCCTTTTTGAAATTTCTCTACTTTGCTAGCTTAGATCTATTTTTGGTGTTTAGAAAATGTATGCATTAGTGATCATTAATTGCCAGTCAATGACATCAGTTGATTTTTATAAACAGCTGGAGTTTATTAAATGATTTTGAGATTTAAATGAAGAGCATATTTTTTTCCATTAATACTTGTACACAAATAAATAAATGAGTTGTTCTACAGATAACCACTCAATTTATCATTAGACATGTATATTTAAAAACAGCAATTTTTTTTGCTGTATTTTTCTTGTTTTTTATTTTGGTAAATTTGGTTATTACTATAACTTCGAATATGATGAGGTTGTCAATTCTATGTTAGTTATTTGTGAGCTTTAAGGATATGTCTAATAAGTATTTGGATTTGTTTCATTAATGTGTGCAATATAGGAAAAAAAGTAATATTCAATGCTCTATTCTTACTATACTACTTGGTGCTTTACAAGGCTTTGCATTTTAAATATTATAAAATTATTGTGATGTTAGCCATGTATATTAGTAGCTGTTAAGGAAAAGCTTGTTTCAAAGTCCCTTGGGGTCAAGAGGATTTTTTCCGTTGTCTCCAAGAGACTTTGAGACAGGTGCTTTGTGTGTTAGCAACATTAGTGACTTTAGAGTGTAATATGGGAAATATATTGTATTTCCATTCTATTCATCTAACAAAACCCAGTTCCTCCCAGTCTAAAAACAGAAGTACAGAGCCTTAATCTTCTTCCCCTGATGCTGCTCTGAAAAATGCAAACATATTATTAGTGTTATATTGTGAATCAGGGTTCCTTAAGGAATTTCAAACCATTAATAAATTTTGGGCAGGCCTCACCTAGCCATGGGTAAAGAGATTCAGGTGCTTAACATGCATCTAATGCCATTTTAGACAAGCAAGGTTATCCAGTCTGGCCTCTAGCTGTCTCTTCATAGGAAAAGGGTCTTGCATAGGTCCTATGTCATATGTACTGATCATGTACAAATGCTTTAGGTATCTTATGACATCAATCAAATGAATCTAAGGCACCTGCATCCCAATCATGATGTCTCCTGAATGTCACCAGAGATCTCATAGAGTGGTTCCCTGACATCACCAGCTGGCCTGGAAATGAAGACACTGCATCCTCCCTTCTACTGAGGGCAAGCTAGTATCCCTTAGTGCCCAGAAATAGTGCTATTTATCAGTGATCAAACTGGAGAGGATTCGTACTGTGTCCTCAGGCATAATTGCAGAACAGTACCTTTAGTGTGATTACAGCTGAACTTTCTTAAGTTCCTTGCTTAGAGAATCTAACCATCTTAAAGCTGTAATGGCGTTTGTAATTTCCCGGTTAAAAAAGTAAAGAAAGTACTTTTTTTACCCAGTAAAAAGCAAGGCCTTGGTAACTGTTCCAGAGAACTACATTTATTTTAGTACTTGAGTTTTCTCACCTCTGGAGTCCTAGGTTACCACTTCTCTAACAGTATGGTAATATTTATGTGTAACACAGGATCTCATTATAATTCACTAAGGAAGTACACCTCTTTCTTACATTTTGTGTCACTTTAAGTCACTTTGTCAAACTGTGGTTACAGATCAGCCCACGCTGAGGTTTGCGTCTCAGGTTTTACTGAGCAGTATTAGGCTTTAGTTGGGGAAACCTGAAAAACACATTACCTGCTCACATTGTGCTTCACTTCAAGCTATTCTCTCATTTGTAAAAATAAAAACATTAATTTCACAAATTCACTTCCAAAGTATTCATTAAATCCCTGTAGTAACTATTCCCTGCCTTGCTGGGAGGTAGCCCTGACATTGGCTGTTGCTTACATTCACATGATCTTTGTTATTTTTATTGTATTAAACAAAATTCCGAATGTGCTCCCATATTGCTGTTTCCAGAACAGTGCCTGTGAGCAGTGTGTCTCCCCTCTTTGCTGAGGTCGCAGCACTAAGGGCAATGCCTTGCAGAGCACCGCTGCACCTCAAAATGTGCAAGCCTGGGCAAACATGGACTTTGAAGTCTGTCCTGAATCCCATCCATAGCAGGGGCCAGCATGCTGCCCCTTAGTATCAAGAACAGAATTGGGGGATGAAAGCTAATTTCTGCTTTCCTTTTTGTGAACTTTGTTCTACTTCGACATCCTCCATTCAACAGAGTTTAAATCTTTTATATTATAAATACAATAAGGAGTATAAAATGCAGCTGTATATATCTGCTGGGTTGTGTGCTTAAGGCCAGGTTCTGCATGTATTTTTGAATGTGAATGAAGTTAACTAGCAAATTATGTCTTTGAGGGAATCCTTGACTGAACAGACGTATTTGTTTAGTTTTTTATAGGATCAGGTGCCTTCACATTTTCAATTTGCAGTAAAAGTGACAGGAAATCAGTGAATAAACTATTCTCACACTATAAAATCCCAGAGCCTTGGCAGTTTTTTCTATTGATAATGTTATAGTTCTTTTCCCTCAGTGCTTGAAAATCCATTCCCTCCCTGAATTTCCAGTTTGCCAAGAGCTCTCCAACGCTTACCCCAAGTTCAGTATGCGCATCCCACTCACAAAGCAAGCCCTGTTACCTGTTTTGCAGCGCAGGGCTGTGACCCCCCTGCACTCCCCCAGGCCTTCTGCAGCCGGCCATGCACTCCCACAGGTGTCCCGGGTGGCAGGGGGCCCTAGGAGCCCCAGCCCCCCAGCCCAGGGTAGGAGAAGGGTGACCGCAGAGACACGGCTGCCCACTGCTGGGGAACAGATTCCAAGGTTAGGCCAGAGACCAGAAAACTTCTTTCTGCATTGGTAATGCATTAAAAAGTGGTATTAACAAGGCACATTAACTGATAGACTGTGTTTATGGTTTTCAGAGATCCCGTTGGTCCTGTATCTCTTTGCCCTGATTTCCGTCACCTGGCTGTGGGGAGGACTGCACATGGCTTACAGGCACCTCTGGATGTTGGTCTTCTTTATCATCTTCAACAGCCTGCAGGTAAGAGCTGGTGCTTTTTCCTTCTGTCCTGTTACTGAGATTGGGATCATCTCCACTGCTTGTAATACGCTTGGCATTTCAGCTTGACTAGCTGAACAAAAACCAGAAACAAATGAAGGTTAGTCTGTGACACACGGGCAGTGCTAATTACGTATGCTACTTATTTCTGAAATTAACATATAGAATATGTATTCAAGTAAGAGATGCATTGTTTTGATACAATGGAAATAATCGCATAGATTTAATTTCATCGTTAATTTACCAGGAAAGAAAACTACTTGCTTCTTTACATAAGACATTACTGAGGTGATTATAACAATAAAACTGAAGTGTCTGCATCCATTGCAAAAACACTGAATACCTCAGTTTTCTGTATCTGCTAATGCTACTTAAAAAAACCCTCAAAGCTTTAATATTATGTAACTTTAATATTAAAGTTTTTTCATTATTAGAGTGAGCCTTGAGGCTTAGCTTTTCTCATACAGCATACATATTGGTAAAACAAAGATCTTTTCAATGAAAAATTTAAATATAGACTAGATGTTGAATATTAGTTATAAAAAATACAAAAATGAATGTAAACTCACCTTGATAAATAGGGCTACATATTAATGTGAATGATCCATTCCACTGAAATAGGCCTTTGCAGAATTTCATACATGTATGTACTTCCCTTGTACTCAATACTGTATTACACTGAATTTAAAACAATACCATATAGTGTGGAACTGTTTACAGAACAGAGGACACAGTATCAAGTGTGGGAAATGCCTGAAAACTGTGAAATGATGAGGAATTAAATATATATGTATCTAGGCTGTGTAAGTTCTTTGGCCATCTTTATCACAGAAATATCCATGTTATCCTGCTAAGGTCTGTCATGTATTATTTACCTATATTCAAAATCCTTGAACCTCATGAAATAGAAATTAATAAAAAGGGTGTTATTTCACAAAACAGATTAATTTTAGAATTCAAAACAGACTAATTTTAGAATTGAGTACAAAAAGTGGGGTTTTCCTCAAGCAGAAATCTACACATTTGCAAAATGTACGTCTTGGACACAAATATATTTTTAAACTGAGAAAAACGAAATGTAGCTTATTCTCCTTGTAATGCATCTAATTATGCAGTCTATATTGGCATGTGAAATGGCTCAAATTAGGGTTACAATTTTTTTTTCTTTGGAGTTATGCAAACAAGATTTCTCAGTTTTTCTACCCCTTAATATCAAGTATATTCTTACCCTTTAAAAATTCTTAATGGTAATTCTCTGTGAGCAAATAAAATTGATTTTTAAGAAGGCACCTGGGCTTCCTCTCAGTGAGACTACCACAGCTCTGCAGAACTGGCTATTGCTATAGCCACTAGCAATGGACATTCCCTCCTTTTCCTCTCCCCCTGCAAAATTGCAGAGTATAGGCAACCCCCCAGGAGTAAAACCATAGCTATTGTGGCTTTATAGTAAAACATATCACTGATATAAATCATCAATGCGTGGTGGGTGACAGGTGCATGTATGTATATGTAGGTATATATCTTTTTATATACCTATGTGTATATCCTTCCTTATTGTCTTTCTATGAAGAATTATTTCTACAGTCCATTACAGCTTTGTGTTACATCAGTCTACCTTTGATACAAGTTTTTGGAGAAGGTATCTCATAACTGAGATTTTATTCTGGAGGTATCACTTTTGCACTAGCACTGTAATATGTGTGGATATTTGACTTAAAATAGAATGACTTTTTTGCCAGGGGATATTTAGAGAAGATTGATATGAATAGTCTGTGAGTAACCTCAAGAAGGATCATTCATAGCCAAAATGTTGACCCTTCTGTATGACTGCAAGAAGAGACTTTATATTAGTCTGTTTTATATAACTTAGAATGTCTTATTCAAGTAAAGACAAGCGAAGAAACAAAGATGTAGAATTGTAGTAGGTAATATGGAAAACACAGGTATAAAAGCATGCCTGGAATAATATTTAAGTCGTAACTGATATTTGAGAAGCACCTTTGCATGACCTTGCAACTTTGCTAAGTTAGAATTTTGTTTAAATCTAGTTTATAGTGGGATGAAAATATTTACTTTTCTCAATCCATGTGAAGTTTTTCAGTTGGATGAATGCAATGCCCTTTAGGTTTTTTTTTTCCATTCATGCCTTTAAAAATCTTTGAACTTGAGGAGTAGATTATTTTTTCCTTTATTGGCTAATCCTTTGTTGTTGACTGATCTCTTATCAGCATTGCAGGAACTTGGCTTTATGGGTATTTTGATGTCAGAATTATTCCTATCCATAATTTCATGTAACTGAAAGAATATATATTTTTGCATATATTGTTCTGGTACTCAAGGACCTGACATAAATATAACTTTCATCATTAAGCACTATGCTTTTCTAGCAGCTATGTTTTGCAACAGCAATGGGTCATGCACAAAGATCAAATAACCTTCATTAGTAGCTGCACTTCTAATCTTTGAGAGATATGTCCCCAGTTGAGTCTCCACCCTCAATTAGACAGCTGGGAAATAAATATTCAGAAATTTAGATGAGATAGTGTGTCCTTTCAAGGAGCCAGGAAGTGAAAAATTCAGCCTCAAATATTACAGGCTTCACCCTTCCAACTCTTGGGCTTGCCTCAGATTGTTGCCATTACCTTACAACACTGTGCATGGAGCACAGCCCTAGTTTCAAACCTGCAGTGAAGCCAGGCTGCCAGCGTTGCCCTTCTACTTATAACTATGAAACTCTACCAACACAAGCAACTGCTTCACCAAATAGATATGAATTGTGCTGTGAAGATATAATGTTAACCATATTGCTTTTATCCTCAACAAGTTTGTCTGTTGAACTAGGAGCACATATTCTGAAAATGTGAGTCTTTTCTGTGAATCACTCAGTCTCCTAGTCCTTCCAAGTCTGTCTTTAAATGTTTTCAACCTCTCCTTCAAGTGACAGATATCACAGTTCTGCAACAGGATTGTTTAGCAGATTCGTGGTAGATTGCAGTACTATGGATGGAATACAGGAATAGAAAAAAGTAAAGAATTGAGGGGATGTATGCTGTCTGCCAACTAATCCCTAAATAAGCTTGTTCAAGAAACTTGCACTCCTGTGGTTTGTCTCTTTTGTATCAGGATTGATATACTTGGCTTCTTGCCCTAGTGAGATGATAGTATCAGGTCCTCAAGGTAGAAGAGCCATCACATTATACTTTTTGAAGTATAAAGCTGTCAAATGTTTAAAGGAAAAAAAAAATCTTTCTAATGTGGTGTACCCCGAGAAGAGTAGTAGAAACTGAGGAGATCTTCTTTCACAATATTACAGGTTTTTGTTTCTTTGCTTGTTTTAATAGGCGGTTGTCGTCAGTGCTTTGTATACCTCTACAATAAAACATGTTTAAAAAACCATTTCCTGGAACACCAACACATTTTAAATAACCACACCACGTATATTGTTCTTCTGTTTTACAAATTACAATTATCTGATCAGGAAACAGAAAAACTGCCGTGTGACTGAGGTGACCAGACATGCAGCGTGAATTAAAAAACAGTGAAAGATCAATGTGAACAGTTTGTAAATAATACCCATTTTCCTTAATTTTTGCTGTTCATCAAATAACCATATATATAGAATTATCTTAATAAAAGAAAGTGTCTATATGCAAATTATTTGTGTGTAGAAAAAAATTATGTATAACAAATACTACTCACAATGAATAAATCAATCTTTTGCTGTAAGTTTTGTAAAGCTTTTACACATGATAACTTTCACGAATAAGGAGCTAGCAGGGCTAGTCTCTGGAGGCATACAGTCAGTGTTGAAAATTCCTTCTGGCCTACAAATTTGGCAAAGCAAGGTTTATTCCTGACATGGACAGCCAGTCCCCAGTGTCCTTTGAAGCTTTAATCTCAGTCCTGCTATTCTGGAAGGAGAGACAAAGATGAAATAGGATTTAACAGTGGATAACACATTTTCAGAATGATTTCAAGAGAAACTAGCTATTTTTTAGTGTATGCTGTTTCCATGTCATTCCCATGTCTTACGTCTTTATCAGCTCTCAGATTTGATAGTGATTATTAAAACTAAGCCAAGTGTTTCTGCAATACAAGGCTATTTTACCATTTATTGGTGGGTATTTTTGTTATACAGCATGCCCTGTTTCAGTTAGGAACAATTCAATGTTCATTAAGAGCTTTTCCCCATCAGGAAAGAAAACATGAACTAGTTTACAAGAAACAGAGACCTGCTTCCCTGCTGCTGAAGAGTTACAGACCATGTAACAAAGCAAAACATGACACATTACGATGTATTTGTTACCCAAATGGATTCAGCACAGGAGACTGAGAAGACATTCTGTATTATCCAATTTAGTTGTTTAGCCTTATGACAAGCATATCCTAGGAAATGCACTTGATACAAAAATCATCTACTAAGGACAAATTGTTTCCGAGCACTTCCTTTAAGAAACGGTTTCCATCAGAGATGTATTTATAGTACAAGCTATTCATATACGTGGAGAGAAAAGCTAGTCCTTTCCCTGTAACTTCAGGAATAAACATGCAAAGTGCTGTGTGGGGAGACAATAGTTGATTTACATGGTTATTGAATAAACAGTGACCCAGGAAATAAATACAGCTAAACTGTTCCTGTTCACTGAGGCCAAAATGAAAGTTTAAAGGGTATCTTAAACCTTAGCTATCCAGTGAGCTTCTGTAAAGTAGGAAATCCAAAAATAAATTTAAAAAAGCATAAGAGGAAAAGGATGAGAAGCATATTTAGGATATCTGATGTTTTGAGTTCCTCAGCAGTGTGTTCCCGATTATACTACCCAGGCAGCATATGTGTCACAGAAACATACTCCCTGTTCTCATGTGAAAGGCCTTGGCTCCTGATCTTTTCAATTGCAAAACAGAGAGGAACATTTGTCTCTTTACATTTGATTGCCTAAGCAGATTTACTCACAATATATTTGTTGGGGGCAGGAATAAGAGAATGAACTGGTATCTTAAGCTGTTTGTCTCTAAAGGTTAGGATTTCACAAGGCATTTTGCATATGCTATACTAATATAAATGAGCGCTGTGTTTTTCATGAGATTAACGGGGTGTTTGGGGTTTGTACAGCTACATCATCAGTGGCTTATTTACCATTCCATTAAGGCCTGATCCAAAGTTCACTGAGGTGGGTGGAACTTGTCCTACTGTTTGCAGAGGGCTTGGGATTAGGCTTTAGATAGACTATGAGGCTTTCCCCATAGCTGACTCAGTTTGTTTTTACAGTTTCTCAGGTACAATCTTGGTTATTATTTGGCTGTATTTCTGGCACCCTGCCCTGGACACCCCAGCCTTCTGTCCTGTAACTTAGGATATGTATCTACATTGCAAACTAGATGATATTAGATACCCCTGAGCTACCTTTATGTAAGAGGGACCACATGTAGCTAACCAGGGCAGTACAGAGCTCAGCGGGTACCCTCAGCTTCTTGGCAGTGCAGACTGGCCTGTGTGGAATCGCATGATGCTTCAGCAAGGTTTCTTGTTAAAGGTAATCCAGCTTTCTCCACAGTACCCTGTCTACATTACAGAGCCGCTGATATTCTGTAATGAGAGTCACGTAACTCTAAGAGATTCCATCAGCTTTAGTACATTGTAGGTTTTTGTATGATCCTGAGACCTGTAAAGGCTTTGCTTCGAATTTGGTAGGAAGGCATCTGGATCAGGTGTTCATCAGAACTAGAAGATGGATATCAGCTGAGGTTGCTACCTAGGTTATATTGCAGTGATATTTTCAATTTCATGTGTGATACAAGAGTGATACTCTTGATAGTCATCTCCAAACTAGATATAGATATTTATTTCTACATTAATAATTGCTAGATTTCTCAAAATAAAATACTTTAACAGTTGTAAATGTAATGTTGGCGCTCACCAAGTTTACTCCTGTACTGATGCAATGTGTGTTGTGCCACATAGACTTACAATCATCTTGGTGGCATTGAGGTATAGAATTTTCAATGAGTTGAGTGAATTCAGAGGAAGAAAGGAGCAGGCTATATTATGATGGTATCCTTAAATTAAATTTTCCTTAACTATTAAACACATCTATTGTAGTTAGCGCTTCCCTTTTGGAAATCCTATTGTTTTTCCTTTTATGGACTTTTGTAACTAAAATGACATAGTGGTAATTGCCACTATGAAAATCAGGTTCTAAAGGATTCGGTATTAAAGAGGCAAAGTTGTAAAGAAAAAAACAAACAAACAAACAAAATCAAATGCTAGACAGTGGGATATGAGTAAATGTGCTGGGCCACAAAGGCTTCTTAAAGATTCTGCAAAAAAAAAAAAAAAAAAGTGATGTTTTACTCCAGATAAGCCCAACAAAGACAGTGAAGTGATCATAGTACTGCCAGGATAAGGTGAACTACAAGCAGAGTATCAAGAAAGTACATAAGCTCATTCAGACGTAAATAGTAAAAGCGATACCAAACCCTTTACCATCAGCTGAGATGACTGAGTGCATAAACTAAGCATCATTAAACATAGCTTAAAGGATTCATGCAGTACCTAGAAAACAAACAGATCCAAGCAGGCTTTGTATTTTGACATTGTTGCAATAAAGTAGATTCTCATACTGATTCTGAAGACTTTGGCTGTCTTCCAGACATACTGTACCTGGAAGGGGAGAAAATAATATACTCAGTACAGTTCACTTGTTTAATAAGCGAACAACAAAGGAATAGGAAAAGAAGCTGTTGTAGCTAAAGTCATAAACCTTGCAAGTCTGGCCACTGTTGAGAAAGGCTGTACATTTATTTGTTCATTTACTCTAAACAAAACAGTAAAAAGAGCTAATATAAAGCAGACAAAGAAATCAAAGACTTCTCACGTTTTGACATCAGCAGCTAAACACAGACTGCCTTTTGGGTTGAAAACATCAGTGTGCCAATAGCATTGGTTTGCTTTATGCTACCAGATCAAACATATGAAGCCATCTGAGTAGCCTGAATAATGAATGAATCAAGACAATGCAGTGTTCAAGTTTATATTCCTTTTTCCATATGTATTACTTCATACTAAGTTCTTTCTTAAAGAAGAAACAACTGATTTCCTAGTTATCACCCTGCACATACTCTACTATATAATTACCATAGTGAATTATGAAGTTATTATAATACATTCCCATTACCTGTTCTAGTCCTTACGTAATGGACCCAAATATCAGTCTAAGCTGAAAGCAAAACACAGCAAAAAAGTGTGCAGTATCAAGTGAACAAAGAAAATATTGTTAGGTTGGGACTAAACATTTGGTAGGAGAAACTGATATCAGGACAGAATGGCTTGTGTCTAAAGCTGCGTCCATGATGATGAAAGGATCAAATAATGCATAATAAATTTCAAAAAATACGGCATGAAAGAATCTGGAATGTGCTTTGACTTTCTGGATTTTGGACCAATTATCAACCAAAAATATTTAGTGAATATTTAAATCAATGCCCAACTATATTTGCAAAAACATAATATAATTCTTCTTGAGCAGGGGGGTTGGACTTAGATGACTTCCAGAGGTCCCTTCCAACCTCAACGATTCTGTGATTCTGTAATGTATTCCTTTAAACAAAAATAGTTGTTAAATAACATTTTAGGACTTTCAGCATCCATTAAGTTCCTTTAGCAGTTCTTGAAGGACTTTATATTTATGTATCTTAGGAAAACTGTCTAAACACTCTAATAATTTTCTAATATAGAAGATGACGAAGCAGTTCTTCCCATTCCATTAGAAAAATAGTAGTATTAGTAGGAATTATGCCTCCCGGAAGAGCTCCTGAAGGCCTTACCATCAAGGCTGAGCACCCTGAGTGCTGGGAGCTTGACAAATGGAAGCTCGATCATTTCTGTATTTCCAGTTAGGAAACTTATCCTTTTCCACTCTCCTCCTCCTCCTCTGCACCTCAGTGAAGTGTGGGGAAGGCTGGGGGCACCCTGGGAGAGGGGAGGTATCGCTGTGAGGCAGGATGTCCCACAGTGACCTCAGACCATGTCACAGATGTGCCACAGAAGGTCTGCAGGGCCCCTACCACCATCATCCCACAGACCCTGCAGACTTTGGCCGTACAATGGCAAGGGGAGCTGCACTGGCCATTTTAGGGTGCTGCCCCCACCCCAGTGTCCAAATGCTCTATCACAGATAAGTAATGTAGCTATAATATGTGTTGCTACATTCAATGGAGGTATAGCCACTGAAAGAACTTGGGATCAGATGTATTCTTTTCTGCTTCCAGCTCTGTCAATAAGCATCTACATTTCTTAATGTGGAGAATACAGTAATAATCAACTTGATTTGATATCTATGACTTTTCATTTTACATTGCTGCCAATCTCCTTGTATTATCATATATAGCAATTTTTTCAGTAATTCAGCTAAATGAAATTTCTCAGTGTAATCAGAATGTAGAATCAAGCTGTAGTTTGCCTTTAAATCCAGGCTTTTAAATTCTGTACTATTATTTTAAGACCATTAATTGATAAAGCACTATCAACTCAGAGAATTCAGAGGTCATGAATTTGGATTTTAAATTTTGAAAATAATGGATTTCTTTACAGTTGGCTGAAGTACTCAATGTCTTTTTTTTTTCCAACTGGTCTTTACAGGCAAAGCCTGCTGCCTGACCTCCGCATACACTGGCACAGTTTGAGAAGGAAAGAACCAGCAAACAGTAGAGAAGTAGCAGGTTAGGGACTGCTTAGAGAAGTTGCCATTGTCAGATCTATGGGGCTGAAATGGATTCATCTGAAAGTGCTGAAAGAGGTGGTCCTTGTGATTGTGCATCCACTATCATTTTTAAAAAATCATGGCAATTGAGGAGATGCCTGATGACTAGAAAAAAAAGATAGCATTACTCTCATATTTTAGAAAGGTCGGATGTAACCTCAGGAAGTTTGTGTATGACACTGAACTAGGGGGAGTGGCTGACATGACAGATGGCAGAAATAGTCTGGAGAGAACGTGATAAACTTGAGGAAAAAACTCATGAGGTTCAATGAAGAGAAGTGGAAAGTTATGCTCTAAGGCAGAATAACCACATGCATTAGTTCAGGCTTGGAAAAATATGGCTGAATATTAGTCCTGCTGAAAAGGACATACGATGGTGTCAGGCCGAGTATGACACAGCAGTGGACTCATCTTGTAAATAAGGCAAGCCAAGAACGTGGCCAACAGATTGAGTGAAGTTATTATCCCCATCTACTCAGTGCTGATGAGGCCACACCTGGAATCCTGTGTCCAGTTTTGGGACCCCCAGTTCAAGAGGTATGTAGAGAAAGTGAGAGTCCAGGAGAGGGCTACTCTGTGAAGTAGTTCTGAAGGAGCTGAGGGAGCTGGGCTTATTCAGTCTGGTGAAGAGGACACTAATAGAAAATGTGATAGCAGCTTGCAAATTCTTGAAGGGTTGTTAAAAAGATGAGGGCACCAAACTCTTCTTGGTAGTGCCRGGTGGTATAACAAAGGGCAGTGTCACAAACTGCAGCTTGGAAAGTTCAGGTTGGACACCAGGAAAAATAATTCACTAGGGGGAAGAGCAGAACTGGAACATGTTGCCCAGAGAGGTTTTGGATCACCATTTTCAGAGGATTTCAGGATTCAGCTGCACAAAGTCGTACTGACCTAATCAGTAGACTGGCCTTTTGAGTTGGCTAAATGTCCTCCAAAAGTTCCTTCCAACCAACTTTTCTGTGATTCTATGATTTGACCTGTTGGAAGCTCTATTTGCGAGCTATTCATTGTGATAAATAGACAATAAAACCAGTCACATGGCCCTAAGATCAAGAGTTTTAAGAAAAGCACCGAATACCATAAGACTAATAATAAAATCCTAAAAGTTGGAAATGATATAGGCGGAAAAGGTTAGGTAAAATATTAACCATCTTTAGGAATAACTATGGGGCAGTGAGTTATGGGCAATGAGTTATACGTTTCTCGTGTTTCAGCACTGCAGAATTTTATATACACATATATATCTTCATGCTGAATTCATTATATTATGAAGGCTAATATGAACTTTTCTGTGAAGTAAATGCATGTAACATGCTAATAGCCCCTAGAAAAATAACCATTTCTTCTTCCTCCACCCACACATTTCCTGCTAAAGAGCCCTCTATACTGTACAAGGCTGATGTTTCACCAGTAAACGAGAAGGATGCTTTCTGCTTTTTGCTGGTAATAAATACAGATGAGGCCTTGTGTGGAGGTTTATAAAACTCTGGTTAAAAAAGACAAATCATTCTGTTATTTTTATATACAGCTTTGGTGGTCTCCAAGCAACTACTGTGGAAAGAGTAAATGGCATTATTGCTTTTATCTCTGATAGTTTCATTATTACTCAACATATTCGTGATATGCAATTTCAGTAGAGATCATGATATGCTGACTAAGATTTAATTCTGAAATAACACTGAAATAACAGGAATTCAATAAAAATTGACTCCATCATTTTTTTCTGCTGGACTAAAAGCAGCTTCTGTTCTCTGTGTTTTATTTTATCCTTGACATATAATACATTTTAAACACATGCTGCTGCTGGAAATTGTGTACATTTTTGGAATGCCATCCAGCTAATGAGAGCCCAAGGAATATGAGCTAAGGCCCACCACCTAGCCTTAATTCATAGGATGACTTGTCAAATTTGAAGCAGAAGAGAATAGGGAAGGGGTATGAAAAATGTATACAAGACTGGGAAGGAGAAAATCCAAGCATTTAAGTGTATGGTCCTAATAGAATAATGCAAGAAGGAACTTTTTTCATGTGACTAAAAATACTATTGCATACTGCAACCAGTATAAGACTCTGTGAAATTTCAAACAATAAATGGACCACTTAGTAAGTTTTATCAGTTAGTGAAATTCTTATCTATTGTGGGCAAGATATAGCTAAAAATATCGTGAACTGTCAGTGAGATGCATCCTGGGTAGCTTTTTCTCATAGTAGTTTTTAAAATTTCTTCTTGTGTTACTCTACCTTCAGATAGACTGCAAATTCTTATTTTCCAGTGAAGACAGAACAATGCTCTAAGTGTGATTGATAATGGTTTTGCCAGCTTAGGCAATAATGGGTTAGAAGTTGCCCAAACTAGGACAGAGTTACGCTAAAAGGAACTGTTTAATGGGTTCTTCTCAGAAGTACTGTATTTTTGCAGGCTCTAACAGTTCCTGTTAGGACTGAAGGRCAGCTAGTTTGCCAAAAGAAACAATGACTTTTTGATATGAAAGTACACTTTCCTTTTTTTCTCTGAAGTGTTTTGGAATAAAGTAAGCAAAAAATCCTCAAAATTAAACCTAAAAGGGACTTCTAGAAGTCATCAAAACCTTCTGTGCCACAACATAGTTTCAGTTATACCTTATATACTAAATATATTTAATGAGGATATTTTGATATTGGCAACTATGGGCCTGTTAGTTGAATTTCAATATTAAAGATGAGATACTTGAAAGTAAGTTAGAAATGCAGCTTGGATTTACTGAAGTTAGGCATAGTAGTCTAAGTCATTATCTTGATGAGAAGTTGGCTAATCCAGGCAAAAGAAGTGCAGCAAATCTGTCCAGCTCTTAGGGAAGTATTTGATACAGTAGCACAACAAAATTGGAGGAGTAAGAGTAAAGCTCTGACTAAATGGGAAAAATAAGAAAACAAATAATTTTGCATCTTGGGATCAATCTTCTCCAGTATTTTCATTATGACTATAGCATAAAAAATGCTAATATAGCTTTTTGATTACACAAAATTAGGAGGTATTGGTTATTCAGAGAAGGACTGATGTATCATACACAATGAAATGGATCATCTTTATTCTGTGGAATTAATACAAATTACATGAGCTCTGACAACACTAAGTGCAAAATTATGATGCTAATAGTGAAAGAATTTCTGCTATAAACTTGGTTAGCTAGATAGAACTGAGGAACAGAAACTGAGGTGGGTGTACCGCTTTATCACAGCATGAATACGAATCACCAAGATGATACAGCCATAAAAGAAGCAAATATGATGCTAATATGTACCCAATAGAGATATTAATGCCATTGTAAAAGGTGCTGGTGATGCACTATTTGGAATCCTGTGTACAGTTCTGAGCACATTGTTCAAGAAAAATGAATTCTGTATATGGTAGGTGCAGGAAAAAAAATGTATTAACAATGAACAGGGATTTGAAAAACTTATTGGAGAAGCCTGAGAGTATTTTACATGTCAGCAATCATCTGTTCTGTGTCTGCACACTTAGCTGGCCTTGTTCTAGCAGCTATATAATCACATTAGTGTTGTGCGGTACCCAAGATAATATATCCCCTCTCTCAGCAGGCAGTTTTTAGAGACTTACATCCTTTACCAGAGTTGACCCTAAATCAGAACAACTTTTTGAGTTCCAACACCTCAGTTCTGATCTGAAGACAAGCTGGTGTGAGGGCATAAAGAAAGCTTAGAACATTGCTTTGAAAGTTAAATTCACATTGAACACATTTGCTAGCACAGTGGTCTGCCACTTACGATTTGTATGCACAAACAGTTAAATACCTAATCTGCTCAGAAATACTCTTTGTGGCTGTCATCTCATGCCACTAAATTCTGTGATAGTTTTAGTATTTCCTTCTATTAAAAAAAAAGATCATGAATTTAAGGAACATTAGCTGTACTGTTGTGCATTCATTCCAAAGTTGGTCGATTTGAACTTTTTTAAGTGTAATGTTGCCAATGCTTTTCTTCATACTGAATTTTTGTAATAGACATTTTTTCCCCAAAGAGGAACATGTCAACAGTTAAATGTGAGATCTGAATATACCCACTTAGTAACAGCTCTCTCAGGAAGCTTTCTAATGCATGTGAGGACTGCAAATCATTTGTGTCTGGAAAGAATTGAGCAACTGTGAAGCTGAAGCTAACCACAGTTGGATGAAAATTGCTAAATTATGTTTTCTTTATTTTGAGCAAAATGTCAAGTGTTGCTCTTTTGCCTTTGCCTTGACAAAGGTCAATTGGATTAAAAAAAGCACCAAATCAACTTGTACTGTCAGCTTATTATTTGTTTAAATCTTCAGATGTGTTGTTTTGCTGTTACAACAGAGTCATGGAAAGTTTTAGTGACAGAGATATATTAGAACCTAAATTGCAAAACTGGTAACTATACTGATATTTTTTCTTTGTTCTTTTTATGTCTTCTTAAAAGAGGATGAGGAGAAGACTTAGTTTTGACAGGGGTATCCTGTTATTGTATGAGTGTGCACACATGTGTATGTGTATGTAAATAAGACATATGATCTATTGGTGTGCACATTGTCCAAAGAGAGACTTTGTCATATTGTGATTGTGTTTCAGAAAACCTGTAACAGGAAAGCAGGCTGGAAATTGCAACACTTTTCCTGAGRAATTATCAGCTACCATGAAGACCAACTAGAGAATTTTGAATTTTCAGTATTTCTTAGGCCTCAGCACCCTCTAGGATTAATTCTTTGAGCTCCAGGAAACAGGAATCTAGCGTCTTAATAGGCAGAATAATTCCTTTCTGAATGGAGTGGAGCCAGAAGCCCTTACAGAACCTTTTTTCCATTCCTAACTTTTGAAAGAGGTTAGGAAAACAGTGATTCTCACCATGAAGACTGTTGCTTTCCTGCAAAGTTTTAATATTCCCACGCTAACTTTTGTGTAACCACCTATTAATAGCCAAATATACCAACCTATGTGACAGAAATTTTTGCTTCATAAAAGAAAATATGTGCTACAGATCAATTTTCAATTCTGTCATTGCATTTATATCAGCGGACAAAAAAGGGTAAGTAACACTACCCACCTCTAGGCACCTAAATTAGTAAGCTAGTTTATTCATGTGGTCTGTAAAGAGAGAGATGTGATTCTAGAGGATGCTTCACTGCATACATGATAGATTCCTGTTTTCTGAATATTTTCAATTAATAGAATGTTTCAGTATTGAAGCTCTTGATACTAAAATATTGTATTAAATGGAAATGCCTCTTTGTGTTCTTAAAAAGAAAAAGTGAAAATAATTACTATTCATATCAGGAATTGGTCACTTTCATGTTGTCCTTTAATGATAAGGATGCTTGTCCTTTCCTTATTACACTATTTTTTGCTGATGAACATCTTCTAAAGTCTTGAGAAATAAGCTCAAGCTAGGATAACTTGCTTTATCAGAGTAACTATATACTTGCCTTTCAGTAAATGTTAATGCCTGGCAATTATTTAGTCTTGAGTATTCCCAGAGATGCAGAAACTATGATTATTTATTAATTGTAGTGCTCCAGAGTTCATGCATGGGCCAGGATTTCATTGTATCAAATACTCTACAAACACAGACCAAAAAGATATTCTGTGCCCTAAACAATTTTTAATTTAGGACATGAGACAACAACTGGACACACAAGACAGGCAGTACAAGGAGGCAGTTAGACAAGAGGCCAGAATGATGGGCACGCTGCCAGCTTTTATAGCCAGGGACATAAGAGGAGGTCATCAAGAAAATGGAACGAGCCTATTCAAAGTGGTGCATGGTGGGAGGATGAGAGACAACAGGCATAAGTTGAAACAAGGTCCCTTCCAACGTAACGTTATCACATGTTCCTATGAACTGATTCAGAGAGGAATAAAGATGGTGTCTCTGCTTTAAGATTGCACTAAGGCCTGTACTGTGGAAGATTTTGCAATAAGCAGCTAAGCTTCTACCCTTCTTTCCACAGCAGGAATCCAGTCCCACCCTTGAAACTCTACCGAGCTTTAGTTATGAAGAGAACCCTGTCCTTACCTGTTTCTCTGTCCCCTTCTGCATAGCTTTTTTTTTTAATTCATCTAAACGTTGCATATATTGAGCATAGAAAGTGTGCTAGCACCAGTTCTAATATTTCTTTGCCTGTCTTGAGGCCCTGTTTCAGATCCTTTTTTCATTCTTCCCTAAGAAATAGATAATCTCAGAAGGAGAAACAAATCATTTCTGTCCACATTACCACAAGAGCTTTGCTTGTCAAATAAACAGAGTGTAGATGTCTTTCATAGGCTATAGGATAGGACATAGTGAGAGGATGAGATTCTTGGACCAACTGAGGTTTTTCTTAAGCATCAGTGTAGAAATAGTCTAAGTAATTTGTCTGTGATTATGCTAGTCATATGTGGTGAGTTTTGGTTCAAGTTATTCTCCTAAGCCCTTGAAAAAACATGTAACTGTCTTACTTTCCTATAGGACACATGAAAACCAAGTGGAGAAAGTATCTTTATGGTAGCCCTTATAACATAAAATTTTATAAATGTTTTAACTAACAAAAATTTTTATAGTTTTGTCTCTAATAAAATATATCTGTAGAAAAAAGGAGACCTTATTTGGGGTATTTTGGACAAAGGTATAGGAAAACTTGAGAAATGCAGTTTTATTAATGTAATATATATTTTAACTGAATATATTGTGAAAAAATTACAAAGCAATCACAAGTAGTCTTTTTTGCTTGTGAAAATTACCATAATAGGATACTTGGATAAAATATTTGAAAAACTGAGAATAAATTATTTTTAATGACTCTCATTTTTTCATGGTTCATATGGCCTATAACTAGTAATGTCAGCTGTGTAGCATTTTGTCATATAAGTATGAATTATTACAAGCCTGTCAATCTTCAGATTACTTTTATGAGATGGGTACTATCACCTCTGTTTTATAGATGGCTGGAATGAAAGCCATGGGAGGAGAAATAACTTGTGTAGGGCCACACAGCAGTCTTTGATTTAAGATGAGAATTTAATGGCTCCTATAGTTCACATTTGTGCTCAGTTTATTAAACCATACCACTACCAATCTCTTATTTTGTATTGCCTCCAGTGCTGTATTTTCCAAATGGATTGTATTTTCTAAATGGAAGCCAAAGATGGTGCTAGTAGTTCATTAGTTTTCTGTAAAAATAGAGAATATAAGGAACTGTGGGGTGAATGATTTTCAACATAATCTAAATAAAGACACTCCTCTTCCTGGAAACAGCTCTTTCTGGATTGCTTCCCATTGCCTTCCTCCTTTCCATTGGCAAAGAGCATTAGCACACACTGCTTAGTCACTTTGCTAACATGCTTGGCTTAGTTTTTGGTAAGACAGATTTGTAATAGCTAAAATGTCAAGCATGGACTTGAAGAAAATAATGCTGTATATAATAATAAATGATGTCTAACTTACTTGCCTGTTAATTTCCTGTTGCTTAGTACCAATATAAAGAATGCAAAAATAAATAAAAAAATCCCCAAATCATAGCAATAGCTTTCTGCCAAGAACATGATTTCTACATGTTACATGTACAGATTTAGCCATCTAGTGAATTAAAGATTTTTTTATTAGCTTTGTTCACATACAAACCGAAGATATACCGTATACTGTATCTCTTTAAAAAGTGCTTGGTAAAGTTTAAAGGGTTTAATCATTTTTATTTATTAACAAAAGAGGGCTCAGTCATCAGGTCAACACTCAAAGACTTCATGTAGAGAGATGGAAGAGTCATGCAGTTTGTGGTTTAGGTTTGTTTTGTAGGTTACTTCATCATATCCCATTGAGAAGAAGTAATTTCACAGCCAGTGTTGCAGAAGGAGAGGATCAGAATTCATAGGTCTGACCTTTACCGCTGTCTTCACTGCTATCCCTTGCTGACCTGAGGTAGGCTATAGCAGCAAAAGAATCTCAGAAGAAAGGAGCCTGTAAGTTTATTGTATCCTCTCCTACTGCATGATGGAATTAAGCTCATTTCATTGCCTATGAGATCCTTTTCCTTAACAAACTGAATTAAATCTTAATTTCAGTTACCTTCCAAGAGCATGGAAAAACCTAGTCTTTCCATTGGAAGTGAAACCTTCCTGCTAGCACATTCTGCAAATACTGAAAAACATGTAAAAATATAAAAAATTTTGCAAAACAATGTCAGTGCATCCTTAAAGTGTGAGTGTTGCATTCACGGGCTACCGTTTAAAATATCTACACTGTGCTATGTCGTATGACACAGATAATCCTAAGCTGTTATGAACCACATCTGCTTTGGAGCCAAAAGCAGTATAGCTACGTCAACGAAGAGGCAGAGGCAGTAAGTGCAGTGCTGAGGGGCAAAGCTTCTAAGCTTGGGCTCAGCACTGTTTACTCAGCTACACTGCTTTTGGCCTGGCTCTTCCGTATCACTGCTCTTTGCCGTGGGATGTGCAAACTTCTGCGGGTGTCAGATGAGGACTCTAGGCATCATCATCCTCAATGGACAAAGGCTTTTTGAGTGATCATTAAAGTGGGTCATGTTTTATATTAAAATTTCACTTTCATATATATAATTAAGACTTACTAAATACTAGATGTTTCAGTAAGTGCTTAATCAAATAAACATTGTTAAAGTCCAACAGGCTGCTATAATTATCACAACAGCCGTGCCACAAATATTGCGCTTATAAACATCTGCAACACACACTATTTTTGTCAAAACTGTGTATTAATAATTTATTTACCATTTAAAAACTGTTTAGAAATAGCATCTTGGAGCAGATACTGCCCATTATTTTAGGATTAATAGTAATAAATGATCTGACTTGATAGGGGTTCACTTGCCTAGCATAAAAATGCCTTCCTGGGGTGACATTCTTCTATAGACCAAAATGTTACTGAAATTTTAAATGTTTTGTCTACTAATCTGTCTTCTGTTTTCATGCTTATAATGGATTGTATTATAGCACTTTTTTTCAGTGTAGAAGTTGAAGTGATGTATGTGTGATATTCATATGTGAGATGAAATCATAATCTCTGATTCCTTTTCTGTTGCTTTCAGCAAAGTCTGGAAAGATTGCTACTATCATTACTTTTTCATTTTCTTGCTAAATTCCTTTCCAAATCAAGAAATTCAGTTTACACTTCATTCACTCTATTTTTGCAGTAAAGGTAACGTAACAAAAGTGTGTCACATAAGTAAATGCATTATGTTGTCCTGATTCATAATGGTAAGTATAGTCTTCATTATTTGTTTATACTTCTTCATCGAGAAAAAAAAAAAATCTTTTCCAGAAAGTTGTATCTAGTAATGTGATATTGTGTTATAAGTGAAGTTGAAGCTAAAGCAGGGAATGCAATTACAAGTAACTGAATGTAAGCACTTTGAATGTTTCTGTATTTGAATTCAAAGATAGTTCCATGTGGAGCACAGTTATCTAAGGCCTAAAATGGATTTCACCTGTGTGCTAAAACTTGCCTTACTTGTTCATTGTGCTCAAAGAATAATTGTGCTGATAGGAAATGTTATGCCTGTGCCTAGTATATCTATGTTAAATTGAATATATATTTATAAATAAACACAAAATAATATGTATTTCTGTTACTCAGAAAATGTATGTTATATCTTAGACAACACAAAAACCGGCTTAAAAAAAAATCTCACAGGCAGTTTGTAGCTTTGAAACACTTCTAACCAAAAAGGCCTTGGAATGGCAGTGAGGCAGAAGCTAAGTATTTGAAGAAGAGAGGCAGCAGTGTTCCACTGAGAGTAGTTAGAGAAACTGGCTTGGCCAGTTTTACTAGTATCAATATATAACATCAAACCGAAGTTTTCAGAGTGAGCCTGCAGCAAGAACCATCATCGTTATAGCAGTGGAGATACTGTGCTTGATGCAGGTGTAAAGAATCAAGTACAGTCAGTATATTACTATTTCTGCTGTCCTTACTGGGATACAATGGTGAGCGTTAGACTATGGATTTTTACATTCAGTGGATCATGTGAACTGGCACTGCCACACAGGTAAATGAGACTTCTAGTACTTGCCAATATAGCTGGGGTTTATAGACTTTATGTTTGATCTGTTTAACATAAATTTGCTTCAGAATCCACCTGTCTGGCAAAGTTTCTACTCAAAAAAGTGTCTTGCTTTGGAACTTTATTCCACTTCCCTCAAAAATTTACTTTTACCTCTCATCAGGCTTTTCAATACTTGCTTATCATCCCATCTTTTCTGCTATCTTCTGAAGAGCGTGTGCAGTCTGGAATTGAAAGCATAATTAGGTCAGTGTTTGTCATGCTGTCTAACCTGTGTGTGCCTCCAGGTTGGTGGTGCGCACCTGCGTGTGCTGGC
Organism: Apteryx rowi; assembly: GCF_003343035.1. NCBI lineage: Eukaryota > Metazoa > Chordata > Aves > Apterygiformes > Apterygidae > Apteryx > Apteryx rowi. The sequence continues at coordinate 1,782,085 of NW_020447242.1, forward strand.
CTCGCTTTGCAGGCTGCACCAGGGCTACCTGTGATGGTGCAGACTCAGAGGAACAAGCAGGCAACAAGTCTTTCTCATAGCACTGATGGGAGAAGGGACAATGGCAGAAATGGTAGATGCTCAGCTGCGATTGAAGGCAAGAAAGCGAAAAAGGAAAAGTTAAAAGCAGAACAGAAAAAAAAAAAAAAGGCTTTTTCCAATCTTGTACTCCCTTCTTGGACTACTGTGTAGTTCTGTTTCTGTGGCTGAGAATTGGCAGCTCTTTGTATTTGCTTTACATTGGGCTTCACTGTGCAGCCAAGACAGCTCAGTCAAACACTTTGGGTGGTTTTGCAGTGAGAAAACATGATACTGCAGAGCCAGCAGTTATTGCCATACAAGGGTGCTGGAAGGAGCAGACAGCAATCCACAGCCCTCACACAAAGAGGGAGACCTCAAGAGGACATATATTCCATGCTAAGTAATAGGAAAAACTAAAAAAAAACCCCAAACCCAACCCCTTCCCCAAAGCAACAGCTAAGCTTATTGCTTTGAAAATATGGAAAAGTCTATCCTTGAACAGCTCCTATCATTTTTTCCTCTTAAGAAATACTCCACAGATAGCAGGATGGGTTGCAGAACAGGTCATATCCAAATTTTTCCTGTTTAGTGCTTCAAGTATATCTTAGGTCACTTCTGGCATTAATACATTCGAGAGAATTTCCAAAAGGGAAAGTAGCTTCTTGTTTTCCAAGTACAAGCAGAGCAAACAATTTGAAATGTGTTTCATGACTTAGCTATCTGTTGCTGACAGTGGTAGAGCTACATTCCCACTAAATTCAATAAATTTAGCAAGGCACGAAAATTTAAATGTTCCCATTCCTCAATTTCCGGATATATAAATATATAAATATAAATATAAATATATATATTCTTTGGTGTTACATTGTTGTGCATTAACATGTAGTGTAGGCTTTTTCATAGGTAGAATAATAGAGAACTAAATAAGTACTACAAGGTCATTACTCTACCAAGTGTTCTGTACATCTCAAAAGTAGACAGTGACCCCTGTTTAGAGGCAGTCAATGGAATTACCTCTATGTTCCTTTCATTCCCTTTTTAATTTATGTAAGTTTCCATCTTTTTGTCCAAGGCTTATTTGTGGTACCCTGTCTGAATGTGCTAACGCTTTTGTTTTAAAAGCCACAAAGTAAATTCTTTATGCCAGTGATTTTTCCATTAAAAAAAAAGTTGTAACCTGCAAAATGCAAATGCAAAGTTTTAGAGCTACCATTTATTTTTAAAACTCTGTAAGACTAACTGTATCAACTAAAAGGTTCTAATACAAGACTGACATTATATCCGTGTTTAATATGAATTTGCTTTGAAGTTTAGTTTGAGTAACACTCTCTTATGAAAAAAGATCTTATGAACTCTTAGGGGTACTTTTTTTTTTTATCCTGTGCTTTCCTTGCACATATTGCAAGGAGGACAGAGGGGAAAGGAAAATCAGCTCATTATGTCAAGCCAGGAAGTGAATGATTTCAGTGACAGAGCCAAATATATTATTGTACCTCCACCTACTCGTGTTCACCTACTTGTCAGATATGGAAGGACGTCTAGTCCTTGTCCTCTTTTTTGCCCACGTTTCCCCTTCTTTGAGGAGCATTCCTACCCAAAACAGTGTTAACTTCCTACTTTATAAATAAGACTTGCCTTCTGCTGTCTCTGATGCTACAAAAAGGCAGTAAAGAACTACAGTAATTTTCATTAAAATCAAGGGGAGTAGGGAGTGTAAACTGCTGTCAGGCTGCTATGATCATCATTTAATAGCAAAGTCTGCTAAGCAGGACCTCTACTTCTGAGACAGTCAGAGCTCTCTGGCAAAGTAACAACTTGATATAGTAATGTACATATCTGTTATTTTGGCTATAAAAAGCCCATGTCACATACTAGTAAATGCCATTGTAAGATCCTTACTGGGGTCAGTTTTAACTAAGGGAGTTTTGAAGCTGATGAGAAATTATTCAGTTCCTAAAACATCTCTGTGGCTCTACCTGAGTGTGGCATGCCCAAAAGGTGTTTCCAATAGTCAGAGGTTGCTAGAGGACAAGAATACCTTATTCTTATCAATCTTGTCCCCAAAAGCCTTCTAGGTAGAAGGTATATGAGAATTAATCATATCAGTAATCCATAAACCTTGAGTTCCCTCCAAGCCAGATTTTTTTTTAATTTTCATGTGTTTTGGGCTACTGACGTAGCACGTCAATTGTAGATTTACTCTCTTAAGGCAGTTGAGAGAAGTGCTGCTAAATAAATGGTCTTGCCCATTTCTCAGTCAGATATCACAGAGTAACAGCAAATATGGAGAAAATAGTGGGCACAAGAGGAAAAGCTTTTTCACCGTGAGGGTGACAGAGCACTGGAACAGGTTGCCTAGAGAGGTTGTGGAGTCTCCTTCTCTGGAGATATTCAAAAGCTGCCTGGATGCGATCCTGTGCAACGTGCTCTAGGTGACCCTGCTTGAGCAGGGGGGTTGGACTAGATGATCTCCAGAGGTCCCTTCCAACCTCAACCATTCTGTGATTCTGTGATATTTTGATGTTGCAAGAATTCATTAAAAGAAAAAAACTCATTGTTATAACGATAACAATGACAATCAGGGTTCTACATAGCCCTTCATTTTATGAGGTTTTCTGTAATAGCAAATAAGAGTTCAGCAGTAAACACAGAGTTAGCTTCTCTCTTTTGACTCTTTTTGTCTGTCAATGCTGACTTTTAATTCCCTGTTTCTTTTATTTTAACTCTGTGTTATGTCATCAATATACATAAGTAGAAAATACTGCTTCCATAAAAATAATATTAAAAGGAATATTTTAATGTTCTGCAGAAATACGATGTTCCTGGCATTTTTATATGGACAGGATCGACCTCTAGTCAGTGATGCTAGTTTGTATGGTTCCTGAATGTAGCTTCTTCAGTCGCTAGCTTCCCTCTAGAGTATTGCTTTCATATGGTGGCTTTCAGCCTGTTTTCAGATATAATTATAGAATTCACTGCTCTAACATTATTAGACAGGGAATCTCTTGACCTAAGGGCAGAGCTGATGAAGGCTTTTTCACCTGTCATTTCTTGTCTGTTTGAGAGAGCAGTTAAAACGTTAGTGGTCTTAGATTGTAAGGCGTGAGCTGAAATGTAAGGCTATGAATGTTTGTCTTGGAAAGTAAGTATGAGAAGAAATATTTGCAAAATATTGTAAAACATAGGTGTAAAGTCATGACCTGTGATATTTCTAGACTTTTACAGTCAATGCAGTTGAAGAATACATTAGAAATAACCATACAGCTTTTGTCTGTTTTATTTTTAGTATAAGGTTCAACAGTAGACAAATAGGTCAAATTTTTCATTGATATTTGATCTAGCTGCTTTCTGCTGCCAACTGGTCCTCCAGGTAGCACAAAACACAGGAAGAACCAGTACAAAGAAGCCCTCCAAGGATGCTGTTTCTGATTTCTATTGCCTGTGCAGGAATAGAAAAGGAGGGGGGCAGGGAGGGGAAAGCGTATAGGCAGAGAGATGGGGCTTGGATGCAGCATGGCGGGGGCTACTCTGCTTTGGCAGTTCTTAGCTGTTGTCAGCCTCCTGCAACCATGTGTGGTTGGCATAATTTCCAAAATCACACAGTGCCAATGAGGGGCTACAGCCAGAACTGGAGGCGAATTTTAAGCTACTCTAGGGTATGCTGTCTCACTGATGTTTGCCCTTCACAGATCATGCCTATCCCACTGTTTGGACCTTTGGTGTTTGACTCAGTTTTTGTTTCTTTCTCAACTAGAAGCACTGAAATAGAAAAATATGGCTTTCTTGATATTTCCAGTATGACTACATTGGAAGGAAGTAACAGAATCTTATTCTAGACCAATTCACACATCTGGCAGGTTTGGCTAAGCATCTGTATTTTCAGTGTTTCTTCAAACTGAACGTTTCTCTTTTAAAGTTTGAATCTGTCATCTTGAGAAAAAAGAAAAAACATGTTTCCACTACTTGCAGGGCTGAAATAGGAGGTACAAATGACTGTTGTGTGGGAGTAGCTGAGAGTGTTCTGAGAACTATGCAAAATATTTATAGTGAATCCTGAGTATCCAAGCAAATCTGCTTTTTAAAGATTTGCCAGAGTTTGTGAACCTCCCAGGTAAGCCTCAGCCAAGTTTAGACTAAATATGAGCTGAGTGTAGTTTGYCAGAGAGGAATTTATGGCTTTGGGTAGAAACCGCAAGGTTCAGCATGGTTTTGGCATAGCTGGCTCTGCATAAAGAGAAACTTGGCTGTTTAGACTAAGTTTCATGTATTACATTAATATTAGGAAAACATATTAATAATGCTGTAAACACAATGTTTTTATCTTTATTACAAAATATACATATAACCTTTTAATCTGAGGAATTATAATAATCTATAGGAACTTTATAAAAAAGAAGCCACTAGAAATATATCTTGGTCATGTGGACCTGTAAACACATCCTTCATTTAATGATAGATTTATGAATGGTTACTTTTCTTCATTCCATTGTTTTATGATGACTGTGTGTATGTGGTGACAGCTGTTGGTTGGTTCAACAGATCATAGATGATATTTAGTAAAACAACCATGAAAAAATCTCTTTCAACAGAAGTGGTCTTACGATGTTGCTTATTAGGACAGTTTGAGGTTTGCAATCCTTCAGTTACATTAATTGTTGTCTTCTGATTTTGATGTGAATTTTTATAATTTCATCCGTAACTAAGATAAATCCTCGTCTACAAAGCAAAATGGAAAATGAATACCTCAGGAAGCAAAGTGCTGATAAGAAGTAAATGTTCCCAATAGAAACTGCAATAAGAGGAGAGATATGCTTGGTAAGAATGATAATAGCTTCATCAAAACTGGTGTTTAATGGCAATTAAACAGTCAAAATCTTGATGAACCACAGCAGGTCTAAGGTTGGCTTAAGTAGAATCACCAGCTGGCAGGGTTGCACTGCTGAAGGACATAGCGTTTATAACAGTGACTTTGAATGTTAAGAAAAAGAGTTAGATTTAAACAGAAGGATCTGATTTACATTTCAAAGGTTAATATTTCTGGTGAGCTATGAGTGGGAGATGTTATGTGATGGCTTAGGCTATAGTATCATGTGACTAAGATGATACTTTTGTCATGATGACACCAATAAAAGATCTTCAAGCTGTTCTGAAAGAAAAATATGGATGATAAAGATCCAGGAAAATAAACTGTACATTAAAGATCTGCTTTTTAATATTTAGATGTGCACAAAAATGTTGTGTGTGCAATTTGTCATGATTATTTCTGAAAACAAGAAAACTTGGAGGAGCAAATAGAAAATTATATATGTTTTATGTGTGTCAGTTGGTTAGCAGGAATACTTGTGTGTATGATTATTCAGTTCCGTGGCTGATTTTTTTTCCAAAAGAGATGAGGAAACACAACAGTATCAAACTAATATCATGCACTGTATGATGGTCCTGATTATATTTCCTGAATATAGTTTAAGATTGCAAGTCATTTCTTGCAACGTAGATACTAACTTCTTAACATGGTAAGACATGCAAATTATTTGGAGTAATCAGACCAGTAATTTTCCCAAAAGCAGTGGGCACTTGTTATGTAAATCAGTGTTAATCCAAAGCAGGCTTTGACTGGCCAATGATGGAAAACTACACAAGAACACAGAAGTCCACAGCCTAAGAACTTCCAGTAAGTTAGTAAAATCCCTAGGGAAGTTCACAAAAGTCAGGTAAGGCATTAAGCTGCAAAAGCATCAGCCAAGATGCTGCCACCAGCAGTGGCAACAACACATGTGCCCATTGACAGCCACTCAAGAAATCACAAGCAGCAGAGAGGGGAGAAAACCTGACCATAAAACTGACAAGAAAAGGACTTTCTATGAGGGGTGGCCAAGAGTAAGTTAGCAAAGTTGAGCTAGAGAGTAAGATAAAATCTGACCTCAGTAAAACTTGAACACTAAAGTGAAACTAACCAAGACATAAACCATCATGCAAAATTGCCTCTGCAGTGACTACAGGCAGCTAATCTCAAAAAGCTGATCTGGATAATGACAATGCTACTACCCTTGTGTTGGAAGAGACACCTGTTTGTGTGATTTCTTTTTTTTTTTTTTTAACTAGCTGTCACCAATAAATGTGTAACTTAAAAAATAATAGTCGTGTTGTAGCCAGGGTGATCTAAAGATATAGTTAGAAAAAATGAACCAGTTCTGGACATAGAGACCCTTCTCTGGTCTAACAAGAGATACTATCTTCCCTTACAAGCCTTGATTTCACTTTGCAATACCCTCTTTTGAAAAGGCATGTTTTAATTATACAGTCACATGAATAATAGTTATCAAATGAAATTTTCCTAATTGATATATGAGTTAAAGAATGCACCTATAGTGTGCACTGAATTTTTGCTAGTGCTGATAAATACCCTGAAATAGGTTGAGGAACTGCTCAAAATGACAATTCTTTACCAGAAGTTCTGCACAGATACTTTAGTTTTATAAATAGAAAAGCCATTCTGCTAAAATAGATGGATTTGAAAATAGGCCTACGGAGAATCTTAAAATGGCATTATCTGAATTCACTTCTCTTTGGAAAAACAGAGTTTTTTCAGTTTCAGCACAGAGTATATCTGCCTCGGCTGAAAATATATGTGTGAGAACTGTGATATCTTACTAAAGAAATAGCTAATGTGTTTATATGTTTGTTTTCATTAGAGCAATAAAAGTCTTTTATCTTACAAGACCAATTAAAAATTATGGAAGACAGTAGCCATCTTGCTTCTCAATGAGGAAAAAAGAGGTAGAGAAGTGGTCTGTTGATGGCCTACAGTCTGTTGTATCCTTTTTCATTACTATTAGCAGAGTTTTCTCAATTACCAAACTTAGACATACTGCAGTGGCAGCACAGTGACTTAGAACATGCAGAATTAGAGGATGAAGAGAGAAAGAGAATACAAGTGTCAAATGTGAATCAGTCCACCAGGTTTGCCTGTGATCTCATGAAAGTATAAAATGTGTTCTGTCCTTTTATTGACAGCTACAGAAGTTTTTCTTTCATTTATTAGCTTCCTGCAGCTATGTCTTTGTATTTCAAAACTTCAGTAATTTAAAATAAATAAATTAGAACTGGCATATCTCAAGCTGTTATATATGAGAATTCCTCTCACACACATACATGCACAAAACCCTCCCATAAATTATAAAAGGTAGCAGAATAACCTCCCTTCTTCCTCTAAAAAAGTAGAAAGCTTAAAAAGTGAGTAACTACAGCCCCAAAATTATCATGCAATATCAGTGCTGATTGTTCAGGAGAATCTGTAGAACTATTGACCATATTGAAACTGAAGATGAAAAGACAGAGTAACCAGAAAGGCCAYGCAGTAAAATTACATTTTGTCATGCCATCATATGCTTTTTAGTTGAAAACTAGAAGCAAGAAATAGTAGTATTTTCAGATATGTTTGCAGACAGAGCAGTCAAAAGCCATAAGCCAGTGGTCCTGACCTTTGGCTCTCCTGTGCTTGGTGCAAGATCTAATGTGATGAATAAAAGTGACTCTTAGTTTTGCAGTCTCTTGAGTTCTACGGCTTCTACAAATTTGCAGAATCATTCAGGTTAGCAGGAACCTCAGGAGGTCATCTCCTCCAACCTTCTGCTCGAAGCGCAGTTAGCACTGAATTCAGACTAGTTTGCTTAGGGTTTTGTTCTCCAAGGACAGAGTTTTCACAGCTTCTTTGGGTAACCTGTTCTAGTGCTTAATTATCCTCACAGTAAAAATGTTTTGCTTATATCCATTTGGAACCTCCCCTGTTTCAATTTAGAACCAGTGTCTCTCATTCTCCAGCAATGCACCTCTGTTGTCTTGGTAACCACCCCTTAGGTGTTGAAAGGCTACTAGCAGTTAGGGTTATTAAGTCCCCTCAAGCCTCCTCCATGCTGAACAAGCCCAGTTCCCTCAGCCTGTCCTCACTGGGCAAGTGCTTCAGCCCCTGACCATCTTGATGGCCCTCCAGTGGACTTGGTCAAGTTTATCAACATCTTACTGGGAAACCCCAAACCAGACCCAGTATTCCAGGTGTAGTCTAACAACTGCTGAGTAAAGGGGGATTATTCTGCTCAATGTACTGGCTATGGTCCTGTGATACAGCCCAGTATGTTGTTAGCCTTCACCACTGCCAGGACACACTGTTTACTCATGTTTAGTCTACTGGCCACCAGGACCCCTGGTCCTTTTCAGCAGAATTTCTACACAGCCTGTCAGTCCCTGGCCTGTACTATTGAAAGGAATTATTCCTTCTCAAGTGCAGAACTTTGCATTTGTCCTTGATGAATTTTTTGAGATTCCTGTCAGCCCACTCCTCTAGCCTGTCTAGGTCTGTCTGCCCCCTGTTTGGGGCAGCCCTGCCCCTGAGTGTACAACTACACTCCAGTTTGGTACCTTCTGTAAGCCTGATGATGGTGCATTCCTTCTTCAGATTGTTAATAAAGATATTAAACATGATAGGTCCCAGTATAGACCCCTGAGAAATTCCACTTGTAAACAGCCTCCAGGAAGAGTATAAACCGTTAACTTTAAGCCCAACAATCCAGCCCATTTCTTTTACACATCTAGTAATCTATCCATCTAGACTACAATGTCCTAACTTGGATGCAAGAATGCTGTGGGAGACCATGCACAAAATCTTGCAAAAGTCAAAGTAGAGGACATCCATCACTCTCCCTTGGTCCACTGGACCAGTCATTACATCATAAAAGGCAGGTGGGTTGCTCAAGCATGGTTTATCCATGGTAAGTCCAAGGTAGAGATTGGTGAAGTGTCTGGCATAATCTAGAGCAGCATCAAGGCTGTTCCCAGCGCACTGGCTGAAAAGGTCCCCAGTGGACACTTTGCCATGTGAGAATTCCTTCAGTTGTAGTTCTGTTTTTTTCTGGATGAGTTTTTTCCCTGATATAACAGTGCAAAACAGCAGAGATGGTGGATAAACAGAGAAATACAAATCAGCTTGCTGTGATGAAATAACAAAAGCTGAATTGTCTTCCATCAGCACATGCCAGTAAAATAAATAGCAGCCATTACTGACAATAGCTTACACACATTTTTCAGGCAACCACCATGTGTCTGAGAAGAATTTTAAGCTGTCTGTCCTTCCACCTTTTTGACAGCCTACTTGCCTGCTTGAAGTACTATTCTTCTCTTTCTCCAGGGAAGACATATTAGTAACACTTTTCCCTCTTATCTTTTGCTGTAACATTAGCAACAGTATTATTACTACTATCATAATGTAACTGTAAATGACATGGGATTAAATGCTTTGTAAGTAGTCCTGTGGGCTCAAACCACAGAAGTTATTTAGTATTGCAGATAAATCCTTTAAAGCCCTAGTTCTTTAGCTTAATTGTTCTATCTTCTTCCAGAATCACTAGGTCAGGCTTTGCAGGGTAGCAATCATCACTCATTTCACTCCAACACCAAATAGTTTCTTTTGGCCACCCTGCACATGTTTGTGAGATGAAAACAATGGCTCTGAATTTGTATGCAACAGCAGAGGAATTAATATCTATCACACATTTTGAAACTTTTAATAGAGATATCGTTATCTGTGCTGCTAATATCCAAAGGCCATGTATACCCAGACCTACTTCCTTTGATCCCTTTGGAGTATTTAGGTTTCTTCTCTGAACATCCTGCAAGTCTGATAGGCCTGTCAACAAAAACAGACTATTCTCTGTATTTCCTATTTGGTCCAACCTAGCAAGGACTGTGCTTATGTATCTGTAAAAGTATTGGATGGAATAGCAATTGCTGGTATCCACTAAAACATGAGTATCTAGGTTCTACAGGCTGGTTTAAAAGACAGTGGTGTCAACATGGCCAAACCCATTCATGATAAACATAGTGAAACATATATTACCATGCTAACAGCCTTATTTTATAGTATTTTAAGACTATTTTCACAGCATTAAGGGAAGTTAAGTGAAAAGAACATTATGAGTGTCACGGGTAATGAATGCTATTTTGATTCTCAAACCAGTGGTTTTGAAAAAAAACCCTTAAGACTGTGAAAGTTGTGGTTCACTGACACAACCTGGGTGTATGCATACTTCCTGTGCTCTTTCAAAGTAAACAATCTGGTAGCTGCTAGTGCTAAAATAAGCACAGATCAATACAACTTGATCCATGGCATCACAGTGTTTATGATTGTTGGAACTCAATATTGTTTAGGCAGAACCATTTGCCTTATTTTGATATTTCAAAATGCAATTGCAGTGGTTTCTAATAGAAGCATAGAGTAGTCTGAATAAGACCATAACACTCTTTGGATACTTCAGACAAAACAACAATGATGGCACGTAGCAAGTCATCTCTACAGAGCATGTATTCTTGACCCCCTAGATCTCAATAGGAATATGTGTCAAAGAAGGATCCACCCTTTTTCCAGCTAAGCAAGTAATCTTCTACCCAACAATACAGTTCTTTTGTAATTGATGTAACCTACTAAGGAGTGTTGGTTTTCTTAGATATAACTGAAACAGTTTCATAAATTTATGTTTGGAAGGCAGTGCTGTAATATTTTACAAGGGTGGGAGAAGTAAAACTGAGAATTTTTGTTTCTCTTAGCTAACTCAGTCAGTGACTTTCCTTGTGTCCTTAAACAAGTGAAATAACCTCCCTGAGTCAATTCGCTCATTATGGAAAGACCCAGAGGAACAGTCTCATCACCAGCGTGCATCAATATATGGGAGTTCTCTGAACTGCACAGGCTGAAATTCCTTCTCAGCTTCCAATATTAACAACTGCTGGGCTGCCTGGGAAATCTCAGATCATACTGCACAGATTCCTTGATCCCTTGAACTCATATCTCTGCTGCTTGTTACTGGGTTTGGCCTGAGAATATAGAGTCTAAATATCTTTAACTAGAAAATGTGTATTGTGGGTAACTGACAAATTATTGTATGATTGCTGCCAGCTCCTGTATCAAGAGTGTATTAATATGAAACAGAAGAGATCAGTTTACAATTTGAAGTGTACAGCTCAAATCTAGTCAGTCTCTCTCTAAATCTAGATGAATGAATTGAGGACTGTGGCAAGAATGAAACGAGAGGCACCAGTTGGGAGCAAATGTATATAAGCAAGGCTGTCTCTAGCTGCCCAGGAAAAGGGTCTGTATCTCTGCACGACTATAAGAGCCAGGAGTAGTGGCAGCAGGAAGGAACTTAGGCAAGGGTGCTTTGGGTGTCAAAATGTCTTTCTGTGGCTCTGTTATAATAGTAGTTCCTCAGAAATAGCACTGTCTCGAAACACTGAAAATTACAAGGTCGCTAGTCAATGGCCACCAGTTACAACAGCTGCTGAAACCGCTTACTGACGCATATATGCACATTTTATGCTTTGTCCTTCACTTACTTGTTTGGGGATGGACTGTGAACTATCTGGTTTTGTTCATTTATCATAATGGACTTATTACAGTGGGCCTTAGCTCCACATCAGGTATCTTCAGGTATAACTACAATTTTAAGTACCGAAGAATAAAAATACAGTCACAAAAAGAACTGAGACTGAGGCTCAGGCTAACAAGTAGCAACCAGATGCCTATCTCTTTGGGATTTCTTAAGTCCAGGGCATATCTAATTGCCGCTGGGGCTGTGTGATCAAGTATCTATTCCCTAATATTAACAACAGCCCTTTTCTCTTTTGGTTGCCAGATACTGGGCTCTAGTTAAAGAGGTAATTGCGGCACTCTATTCCATGTTTGTTTCTTTGGGAAGAACATCCACACTCAGGGCCATATACAAGAGTCTGACATAACATGGGCCTTCTGTATCAGTGCTTTATGTCCCTGTGGTTCAGAAAGACAAAAGTATGGAGTGTTAGTTGTTTTCAGTTTATGGTTTGCTTGAAAAGTACAAACCCACTTAAAACGTATGTGCAGCTTTTATGACTAGGTCCTTAGAGACTGGAATGCCAGAGGCTGCTCTGAATTCTATAGTGTCACTGTTATCCATTCTTCTTAGAATTGTTATCCCTCTTCATATCCATTAATTAACTTACATTAAAAAAATCCATTTGCTGGTCCCATTGTGCTTGACCTACATGAGAGTCCTTGGATTTGTTTACAGAATGAAAGGATATTTTAGTTCCTTTTTAGTGTTTCTTAAGTGCAACATGTATTTCAGTTTTTTGGAATGTATTTACGTGTATCACAAAGAAGTTTCCTTTTTAAGTCAGTCAGTGCTCTAGATCTTCGTGATAAAAACCAAAAATCTGGAAAAGTGAGAAAATGTTATTTTAAAATAAGTTTTAACGTTTTTGGTTTTCAGTTTGCTGTTAAAAAAGAAAACATGTAGAGCTATATAGTTGTATAACTTTACAGGATGTGTATGAGGTTATGTCCATACCATTTGACCAGCTCAGACTGAAATCTCATTGAATCACATTAACTTCTGTTACATGTCTCTTCAGACTAGACTGTTATTATAGACCATTTTGTCATATAGTTTTGTCATTAAAAACTATGAATCCATGGGCCATGAAGTGTTATTTTATGTTGTCTGTTTTGTATGCATGGGAATGAATATATAGCTTGGGTGTTTCCAGTCTCAATGTATATTCAAAGTTGCTTCCATTTGAAGTTTCCCGATATAAATAGTTGAAACTCCTTACTATTTATAATCCCAGTTATTACTTTCATGCCTATCGGTACCTTTCCAATAAATTGTTCTGTTTAGTACAATTAGTTTTGGGAGTCTTGAGGACAATGGGAACTATAAAAACAAGGCAAATTTAATTGTATTGCAGTAATGAGGAAGAATCTGAAGTCTCCTTTCTGTAATCTCTTGGTTAACCCTGTATTTATTAATTATTGAATTGGTTGACTGACTAATTGAAACTGATTATTTTACCTCAATATTTGTACAATTTAAGAATTAGATCAAAAAGAAAGTCAGATTTCATATTCAGAAGTTCAGTCACTGGGTTTCTATGCAAACAAAAGATGTAGTTATAATACTTTTTCTTGGCTAAGTCTAAAGGTCAAAATTAGCAAGTTTTAAAGAAGAATTGCAGAGACATACAGTAGAGCCTTTGTAGTAATCACAAATGAAAGACTGTTGAAGTAGTGGATCTCATAGAGAATCTAATTTATAACTACAGCTTGATATCTGTGACAGCAGCAATGTAGTTTGCATGAGATTGAAGCTGGGGCAAGAATGTAAAGAGCCAGCAGGTCAGTAAGAGAACAAAGAATTGTGGTTAGGGGCGAGTTGCCAACTTCTATTGTAAAGGCAGTCCATAACCCGCATTTTCACTACTATGACAGCTATGAAACTTGAGCTGGTTTTGTTGTTGTTGTGATCTTGGTTTTGCTTTGCAACTGTGTGGGTTCAACCAAATAATCATTTTTAATAATTCTTCTTTTGTGGGGGGAGGGATTATGTTTTGCTGGAGGCCTGAGGATATGAACTTACTTTTAATTTCCCAGTCTCTGATTGACACTGACATCTTCCCTTATTATCCAGAAAAATCCAGTGCAACCCTGTGAAGCACAGTGATTGTTAGTGTGAGGAGAGACATCTGCTACAGCATACAGGACCTTGCCATGACTGGACTCCAAATCTGATCAAAGATGCTTTCATTTCAAACTCTGATATTCTTTTTCTGTCCCTGTATTTTAGGGTCTTTATGTCTTTGTGGTATATTTTATCCTACACAATCAACTTTGTTGTCCTGTGAAAGCAAGTTATACTGTGGACATGAATGGACATACAACGGCTGGATCTGCTTTTTTCACACATGGCAGTGGTTTGCCGCCTGCAGGTGGAGAGATCAGCAAATCCACTCAGAACCTGATCAGTGCTATGGAAGAGGTAACAGATGTTCTATCCTCATTACCCTGTGTATTAAAAATGTACTGAAGGTTTAAGTGGTAATACAGAAGTGTAATACACAGGGAATGAGATGACCACTTGCTAATTGCTATTGTTCTTTTTTTTTGGGGGGGGGGGGAACGTTTCTTTTCACCATAGAAATTGTTATCCTTAGCCATGATAATGTTCTTGGGACTTACAATTCCCTGGTAATATCCGATCTAGAGAATTTCACCTTCTCAGCTTGGGTCTTCAGTTTATTATAGATGTTGGTTACAGTGTTATCAGAAGTAGCTAATGGGAAATTAAAATGTCAAGTTAATTCTTTCATCTTCAGTCTTGGATGAGTTTTAAGTCTCTAATTTTCCAAAGTCATGCTGTGTGAAATTTCTGCAAATTTTCAGAGATGATTTTCAATCTCTTCATTGCTGGAATTGGAATGCTGCTAATATCTCTTTTTCACTTCCTATAGCAAACCAAGGTCACTTTTGCTGCTGTGTACATGTGCATGTTGACAGAGCTAGCTGAAAAAATTTCCAGTTGAACAGCTTTTCTAGCAAAAATACTGATTTAATTGGATTGAAATATTTCAACAGAACAAGTCAGTTCTAGTAATAATTTTGGTGGAAACCAGACAGCCTGGTTTCCTGCTCACCTGCCAGCTATTTTGCCCATTTCTCTATCTGCTTGACTGTGGGTTTGTCTGGATGCTAATGCTTCTCAGCTGCCCCTTGGCAGACTGTTAAATTTCTTAGGCTTTTCACCTTCTCATTTAAGGTGATGCCTGACTCCCCAGTTTACTGGACAGCATGGCTTCTCAGCTCCATGTGGCAGGTATTCACAATCCTGTGCTCAAAGGTGTGGATGAACAATGAGCCCCCCAAAAATCTATTTTGATTGTCCTGAAATACAATTTTTTAGAGTTCAGTATTTTGATTTTTCATCACAATTAGGGAGGAAATAGATTTTCAAAAAATCCCCTTTTTCATGAACTGAAATTCTGTCTTTCGTTCAGCACCACTTTAAAATTAAGAGGCAGATGTAATTTAGCAAAGTTAATATCAAAACTATTGGGCTGTACACCAGCACGTTTAAAGTCTAATAACTTACTTTAAAAGATTGTGTTGGTAAACCTGGGAAAGAGTGGGAAAGTGGGAAAGAGCCAACAGTAGATCATATGATGGACAGAAAAGTAATTTTGATTAGTGGTTATAGAAGGGAGAGGCAGGGTCCAGTAGAGGAAGTGGCAGCAATAAGAGAAGAGTGAGAAGGATTATTTTGACTGGAACCTTTCAGTGTTTTAATTTAAGCTTCTCCATACTAGAAGCCAATGTTCAGAAATAGGGAAATGTTAAGTTTTGGAGCCAGCTAGGCCATCCATAATAAACACAAGGTTAAATGACTTGTAATCAAATTCTAGGCTTTTTTTTTTTTTTTTTCCCTCTAATTAGGCTACCTAGTTCACTAGAGAAGTCACAGAATACTTGATTCCAAAAATCCTGATCTTGAGTCCAGCTCTGGTCATAGGTTCTAATTTGTTATCTCAAGATAGGATCCTAAACAGTGATGTAAATTATTTGTATACTGTAGTTTTGATTACTGCATTTCTTTGTCTTTTTAAACTTGTTAAAGGTGCCGGCAGACTGGGAGAGGGCATCCTTGCAGCCTGGCAGTCAAGCTAGTGCAGCCTTTACACAGAGTCCACAAAATGGCAATGTCTTCCACCCTTCTGGAGGATTTAGTAACAGCTCATTGGTTGCTGATGAGGAATCACAGGAGTTTGATGACCTAATATTTGCTTTAAAGACTGGTGAGTGACACTTTTCCTTGTTTCTTGAAGATTGCTATGTTCTTCTTCATTCTAATGGTGTTACCATTCCATGAGATTCAGTTGCTGTTAATGTAATCTAATTACCAGTGAAAATCTAAAGCAAAATTGTTTTGGCTTGAACTATTATTCCATTAGCTAAAAATACTGTGCAGACTATCTAAAATAACAAAGAGAAATAGTCTGTAAAAATACAGTTTGAGTCATGATGATGAGCAGACCTACCTACAGAAACAAGCAACAGATTGGAGGTTTGAACGTTTTTCCATGAATACTTAAATAGCTAACTTACTGCCTCCACCAAGACATTGGTGGTCTTATCTTCTGTTCCTTTCTTTTTAAGTGCATATATATGGTATGTATGTTGTACGTATCTTTATTATATATATTTGTGAGAAATAGCATAATTTCTTAAATACTGATGCTCCCAATAAATGTAGGACAAAATATTTATATTTCTCCATGCCAAATATGCATTTGGCCTGAAAAATGGTCTACCCTAGAAAGATAAACTAGATGAACTTTTGCCCAAGCACAACAGACAACTGTGATTAGCTCACAAAGCTGCTGGAGAACACAAAGGGAGGGAGGCTGCTCTAGGTGCCTACACTCAAACTACACTTGTAAAACAAATTATTTGTAATCAGATTTCTCTCAATGGCCTTACAGTTCAAGTCTTCAAAATCCCAGTCTTTGCCCTCAGGGTTCTCAGTTAAGTATCGTTCATCTTCTCTTTCACCAATGCCCGCCAGCAAAACTTTAGGTCATTGAAATGATGATAGAAATGATAATATAAATAGATAGCCAGGCATGGCTTTAGGCAGAAGAAATGAAGTGAAACCTGATTCAAAGATAGGTAAACATGGGAATGTCTGATAACAGATGACAATGGTAAAAGAATGTCACCTGGTAAGATGACACATACTAAGCCAAGCCCACTGCCCTAGGCACCAGGGGGAATACAAAGGGACGTGCTTGGTAAGGTACTTAGGCAGAGGACTGGAGGCCATTTGCTTGATCTTTTGGAATATCATGGAGCCTTCAAGGAGACAATGTCGAGATATTGACTAAATTAGCAGGTTAAGTGCTCTGACAGCTTACTGCTAATTTCAGGAGTTATGTTCCCTTCAGTGATATCACTAGAAAAGGTCAAACTGGGTGGAAGACTGAGAATTTTGCTAATGGGGGAGTAGTTTTATTCATAATACTTTATTTCTTAGGACAATTTCCATTGCAGAAAGCTCTTAATTAAGAAGATAATTGGACAATAAATGACTGGCCTAGTGCTAAGAAATATGAATTTTTATACACATTGTCACAAAATTTCTATTTTCCTATTGCTTTACCTGGATATTTTGCAGCCTACATATACTTTGTTTGCAATCTGCTGCTATGTAATAAACTGTTAAAGATTTTGGGCAAGACTTTCAAACCTGGATGCATAAACTTAGATTTGCAAACCCTTTTTTAAGTACCCAAGTATGTAGCTTTTACTTTACCTTTCATTTTCCACTTTCTGAATATTTTAAAGGAAAACAGATAATTCAGAAGATTTTTAATAAGATATTAAGCTATTCATATTTAACATTCCCTTCATCAAACATAGTATTTCCTATCTTAAGCAGCTCGGTTGATATCAGTTGGCTATTCACTGCAGTAAACACTATGCAGTGTGCAGAAGGCTAAGCCTTAAATCATGAAGACCAATCTAGCAGGTAACAGTAGCAGTTAAACCTCATGGTTAATATAATTCAACACAACCTGATTTAGCATTTAATGATTTTTTATAAATCTTCAAATTCCATCCTTAGTTTTTCTCTGTTCTTCTAAAGGAAGTAGGTCTAAAACCAACTTTTGATTTTTTTTGCCTAAATTTTATGTGAATATCCTTTTTATTTATTTATTAATAATTTATTATCATTTCTTCTTATAAGCCTTTTGGATGAATAGAGTTTAAAGCAGACACCTCAGGGCACAGTCTGAGAAAGACATTTTTGTTTGCATTACTGGCTCAAGCATCACCTGTCTGTTTTACCCCAGTGTTCACTCTTGTGCCCAAAGTGTGCCCTCAGCGATGTTACAGGAGGGAAAAAGATTATTTCTACGCCAAACCAGTGGTCCTGTCTGGTTCCAGCCCCACATACATTTGAACAAGCCAGCCTGAAGAGAGAGTACTGTGGCTAGAGCAGCTTTAACAACCAAAGTAAATGTTTGTTAGTTACTGCCTCAGATCCAGGCTGTAGCTCAACAAATACTTCAAATGAAAAAATGTGGTTTTTTACTAAAAATAAAAAAACATAGCTGGGTTTTTTTTTCAGCCACACCTGCTCTCCARTCCAGTTCAGTGCATTTCCAAGGAATCAAAGTGCCTCTGATAGTACAAGGGAGGGAACTGCATGGAAGCAATTAAAAGTGGCAAAGGGTGGTAGAAAGTGGGATTTTTTTCTCTGTTTGTACCGTACAGATTTTTGTTGTTTAAGTGTTCACTGAACTGTAGTCCGGATTGGGTTTTATGGTACAGTTAAGCTAGCAGCCACTGTAAGGAGGCACTCTCCTCATCCCTCCTGGCTGCCCATTTCTTGCTCTCTTGCATGGGTATTCATACTCGTATGAAACCACAACATCTCAGGTTAGAGAGTCCTTCCTCTTCCTCTCTCTCTCCTTCTCCCTCTCTATCTCCTGTCTCTCTCCCCTTGTCACTCCACTCCACTCCATTCCACTCCACTCCACTCCACTCCGTCAGTTTGATGCCTTTATCCAGCTCATCAGGTGATGAGAACCAGTCTCAGCTCAAAGAAGGTAGTGGGAGTCAGCAACCAAAAGCCCAGCACCCCTTTTTCTAAATGGGCTAAAATGCATGGGCCTTTGAGATGCCTTTTGCTGCCTTCTCTTTAGGGGACTCTGTTAGTCCTTTACATAGTGCTTCTCAACCTTTTTAGACCAGACTTTATTTCAGTAGATTGAGAATTCTTTCATCTCAGCTTCTGGGAGAGTAGGTAGAAGGTGCTTTGCACCACATTAGCTGTTTTTATCACCTTCTAAACTGAGAGGTATGGCTATAGGTTATAGTGGTAAAATAGGAAAGCTTGTTCTATTACTGCTTGAGTTTTACCTCTGGTAGCCAGAAACAGAAACCTTCATTCTCTGTCATTCCCTAAAACTGTCCATCTATAACCAAACTTAGTCTTAGCTATGTTAAAACATTAGCTCCTATTCTGGAGGTTGGCTGAGGATCAACACTAATTAGCAGAGGAATATGCAGAAATGTCTTTATGCCTTTTTGTATTTCACCTGTCCTTTGTGCTAATGTAGTTTGGAGCAGTCTGAGGGTTACTTTAATTTATGCTCGTGGTCTGTAGCCCCAAGGCCTAATCCAGCAGCCAGGATCAGTGAAAATGAGGGTATAATTCATGGATATGTTTTGCTGTCAGCAAAGCTAAAATCTCATTCCTGTCCTCATGCACCCTTGCAATGCAGTTTGCCACTCTCAGTGCTATTAATGCATTCGTGGCTGGGGCCATGCTGCAAACTGAATGACTGGAACGATGCAGGTTAAAAAAATCAAGCCCTCACAGCACAATTTTTTTCCTAAACTTGCAACAGTTTGGTAAGTTACAACTTGCAGTGCCAATCCACAAATAGACGCATTGGCACACTTGGCCTTATTGCTAAAGAAATGTGTCATAGAACTATGCACTTAGCCCTTGGCTCCGTAATCATTAATACTGGATCTAATTACAGATTAACCAGAAATACAGACTGGATCAGGTGAAGGCACCCAACTGCATTTCTAGCAAATTAGTTGGAAAACGGTGTTTTCTTAGCCAGCTTTTATGCTTGCTTTATGCAAACTTTGCATCATATGGACACAACATTTTTTATTTGGTGCCAGAAATCCAAAAGCTAGACTTCCTGTATCATAAAACCATGGTCTCTGACTGTCCTATCAATGAATTCCTCCTTTCCATCAAATATGTTCATGTCCATATAGAAAGAAATAGTTAGGATTCACTGTGTTGACTATGTCACCTGAACTCTGTTATACTATGAGAAACCTTTGGAAAGTTAGTCAGCTCCAAGGCAGTTTGTGTGAAGGAAATTACAAAAAGATTACTGCAGGAAAGAAAATTTAGGGACATGTCCTGCCTATTGATACATGCTAAAACCTTGTTTTTTTTTCTGGATGGTGATTAGTTTGGCTTAAATGATTTACTTTATTTTATTTAATTTATGACTTTTATAATGAATCAAAAGCTTGGCTTCTACTGAGAATGGATAATAATTTACTATTTAGTTATTGTTAAGTGCTGTAATTAACTAAAAAATGCTGTTATTTTGGACTAGATCTCATTTGCCTCTGTGATTTCTTTTGCAAGGTTTATATTAATAGACAATTTAATGAGACCCTCGCCTTCTAGATTGACATCAGAATAGTATATATGTGACAGTAATTTAGGCTAAAGCCCACTATGAAATGATTCCTGGTTAGTAAGAGCTAAGGACTTCTACATGTTGGTTAGGCTCAGGTAGTTAAAAAGGGAGCCAATAGAATAAAAATAGGTAGAATCTGTCCCAAAGCAGCAAGCTGCCTATCAGCTTTGCTCCGAAGTATAAATACCATAAATACATGATAACTTTACTGATCTCTTAGCTTCCACCCATATTCCCTCTACCACAAATGCTCTGTTTCTCCCTGTTCTGTGATGCACAAAACAGCCAAATTATTCCTTTAGGTGAGATGTCAATGCAAAAAAAGGCCTTTAAAAGAGGCTTTAAGCCCCTCTCATTCTGACTGATGATTAATCTGTGCAGGAAGGTGTTTGTAAGGGCCATTCATAGGTCAGAGCTGAGAATACCAGCCCGGCCACATGCTGCTTTCCAAATATGTATCTGACAGTATCAAGAGAGGACAGGACAGGTTTATGCCCACATTTGTAATCTCAGTGTATTTTTGCTCTATATAGAGGCATATGTGATAAATCCTAAATAAATCTACACAGAAAATAACTTGAAGAATCTACTACAGAAATTTAAAAAAAAATGCAGCTTATTATAATAAAGATGCATTATAAATCATTTCATAACTTGCATTCTAATATAGCTAGAGTTCCATAGTCAACATTTTTTAAAGATTTTATCACTTTAGGTGCCCAATTTAAGAATTAAGCATCTCAGGCCATCAGGCATCCAGAACTAGAGGAAACTTTTTAAATTTAAAATTCTGAAAGATGATGAATAGAACATCCTGGAGACAAGTCTTACTGTTTGTCCCAGAACAGATAAACTGTAGATAGTGGCAAAGTGCTAGATTCTTGCCCTGCTTTATCAACCTACCTCATTTCTGTTCTGAAGCATCACTTCACAGAAAAAGAGAAGGAAGGGTAGCCAGTTTGCATATTCATTCAACTACTCATTTGTGATTGCTCACAAATTTGCTAACTGCTGGATGTTGAACATGGCTCCATAAGATCCAGGAAGCATTTCTAGTCAAATCTGAACTTTACTCTTAGAAGTCTGGGTGTCTGTTGGTGTCATTTCTGTAGAGTCAAGACCCTGAAAGAAGAAATAAATTTTGTCTATGTAGCATATTAATTTTCTGTCTAATACATTTTAAACATACAATACAAATCATGAGTGATTCAGAAAGTAAGATATAAGTGCTCATGAGATAAAAAACCTCCCTAGAGGTATGGGTATTGTAATTACAAAGCAATCTCCATCTCTCTTAAAATGTTATAGTGAAAATTTGTGATTAAATCATCAATTAAATTGTTATCAATTAATGATAACAACTGGAGTTCACTGAGTATAGGAATGCACTGATTAAGTCTTTCAACCGGTAGATGTCACTGGAGGGATCGTGCTGATTTTGCAAAGCAAGCTGTGACTTTTCGATTTATAGCTAGTCCTTTGATACAAAAAGAAAGGAGAAAGGCCTCATTTTCTTTTGTATTCTTCTTGAAATAATTGCTTCACAAATTGAGGAAAAGTAGCACTCTTGGCTACTTACCCACCATCCACCTACTTTTTTGGACATGACTGTGTTTAAATTCTGCTGTGATCTGAGAACAAGCTGGACCTATGAACTCTGTGAAACTGCACCATGTAAACAGTCCTACCGTGCCTGCTCTGTCGATTGTTTGGTAATTTAGTAACCTGGTTACATTTCAGTTTTCATTCCTAAAAAGGATCAGCTCTAAATAGTTTGCCTTTGCATCAGCAGCAGAATGAGGCTGTTGTAAACCCAAGGTAGCCCACTTTAATCTTAGGTTTACTGAGTTCCTGATAAGAACCTCCTTAACAAAAAAAATCTCCTCTTACTTTGCACAAAGCATGCACATGACATTTAGGAATATATGTGGTATTATACCAGATTAGTCTGGTGTCTGATGTATCTGATCTTTTTATAGTGACCAGCACCAGATTCTTCAAGGAACCCCATACTGAACAACTGCAGTGTAATCACCAGTAAGAGAAATATCTTTCCAGCCCCAGGGTTCAGTGGTCACCTTACAATTTGAAGCCTGGTTGTTCGTGGACATATAAAAAGAAAATTTTGTATAATATAGCTGTAAATGTTTTCAATCATTTATGTTTTTCCTTTTTGAAATCCATACCATTTGTAGCCTAAATAAAAGTTTTGAGCATAAGTTTCAATGTTAATGATGCTATATAAGAAATATTTTATATTTTTCCATTAAAAATATGTCATTTACTTCACAAATATTACCTTATTCTTCTGTCATCAAATGGTAAATACGACTGTCTGATTTGCCTTCTCTATTACCATTCCTTACACTCATGTTCTGTTCTAAAACATACAGTTTTAGAGAGGTTAAAAAACAAATAAATCATTTCCTGATGCAATTGCTGTTTTTCCCAGGACTTTCAAACAGCTTAGTCATTAGGACTATGATTCAAAGAAAAGCTCAAATATGCATGTAATTTTATAAATGAGTAAGTATGGCTTGCTTGTCTTCCATAAGCTTAAAAATAAGAATTTTGATGATTCAGGGCCTAATCTTCATGTCTTTATTATGGTATCTCTCTCCATCAGATGGCTCTTTACTCTTGTCATATCTGACAGTAAGCCCTGGTCTTTAAAGGCCTTGGGTCCTACAGACCCAAGAACATGTCTAAACTAGCAGATGTGAATGAATTCAACGTCATTCCACCTACCTGAACTCCAGAACCGGATGTGAGAAGGATCATGATGCAGAAATACCCACTTTCTGGCTGGATGCGATATGGCTGTATTCACGCAGCACTGCTAATGGGTTAAGGTCCTTGTACCTGGACTACTTCCAGACCTATTCTGGAAAGCCTGCAGAGTTCTGCAGAGTGGAAAGTCTTATGCAGGTCTCTGCTAGCTTGAGGCTCTTTCCAATAAGCTCTGTTTCAGTGTAGTTATGCCACCTGGGCCTTTTACCTGCTCTAACCCTTCAGCTTGTTTCATTTTC
The DNA here is from genome assembly GCF_003343035.1 of Apteryx rowi. Lineage (NCBI taxonomy): Eukaryota > Metazoa > Chordata > Aves > Apterygiformes > Apterygidae > Apteryx > Apteryx rowi. Next base: position 1,805,274 of record NW_020447242.1, read on the forward strand.
TGAACCCATCTCCATATTCAAGATTGCAGCCTGACTTCTTACAGCAAGTGAGCATCCACATTCCCTCCCATCTCTCCCCCCTTCTCCTAACTTCTTTTCTACTTGGCAGGAGGCACATTATGAAAAAATTGCTAGAAGTGGTGCAATTGGGGGCATAGAAAATTATGAGGTAGCTCCAAAAGCTTAAATTTCTTTTGCCAAAAAAGCCAAAGCCTGGAATGTCAGCTACGGGAGAAAGAGCAGATTCCATTGTACAGCTGACAGAAATTTCTGAAAATACCTTTTGTGTGAAAATGGAAATCCTTGCCTCTCCCAGTAGACCGTGTTCAGGGCTTGTTGAGCCAAGTGTCATTCCTCTGTAACTCCTTTGAACTGAATGTAGTTACAGATCAGATACTTTTCTCCAGATTGAATAACTTTCCTAGCTTTTGGCTATTTGTAAATGACATTGCTGGAAGATCATATCTGACATTAGTCTGTTTTGAAATCATCATACCTAATTACACTGATGTGCAGTTCTGAATAAATTTGAAGCCCAAGCACTGTAATGCCTAAGGAGAGCTGTGTATTTTGTGGGATTTATTCTACAATGCAAAGACAGAAGAAGCTGAAAGTACACTGAAGTTTGTAGTTCCAACAGATACTCTGTGAAGAAGTAGTCTGAAAAAATGCACATTTCATAAAATCGAGTACAGGATTATGTACCTTCACATGAATAACCAACTGCAAAAATACAGGTAAGCAGCTGGCTAGCAGTACTCTTTGGACGAAAAGATGGACCAGGTGGCCTCTTGAGGTCTCTTTCAGACATGTCTTGGAAGTTTCCATAGGTCAAAGTCTAGTATTCTCTAACAACAGAAGAAAAACACAATACACAAGCCAGAGCCAAATGTGGGTTTAAAGAATATTTAGTCAGCATCTTTTCTCATGTTGAAATTACAATCCTATTAAAGCAGCTGGAATTAYAGTTTAACAGGAAAATTATATATTAAAAATCAATTCTTCATGAAGAAAATCTTGGAAATAGCATACTTTAACAGTCAGACCATGAACCCAGCCTAAACCAGGCCTTGATTTATGCTGTTGTGATTTCAAGGCAACCTCTGAACAGTTATTGTACCATTTCCTGGGACAATTAAAGTGACTGACAGTGGAATTATGAAAAAGTGCATCTTGATGGTACAAAACTATGTCAGTTAGTGTTACAATCTGTGGATTCAGAATTGTTGACCAGTAGAAGAAAATTTGCTATATTCTTGTAGGGAAGGGAAGAATTTCAATAATCAGAATGAAGTAAAGCAGCTATGTAACAGGACATGATATCAACATTTCTGTTTCAGTATTGCATTCTCACTGATCCTTTTTTTGGCTTCTCTGTTCCAGGTGCAGGTCTCAGTGTCAGTGATAATGATTCTTGCCATGGCAGCCAGGATGGCGGCAGCATGGCTAACTCCCAGATTGTAGAGCTTAGAAGAATACCCATAGCAGACACTCATCTCTAACTTCACTTTTTGCTTTTTTTTTTTTTTAATTCAAACTTCAGTATTTTTATATTTGTACTTCCTTTTGCACTAAAACACTATATGAAGCTGTGTAGTAGAATGCTGTGAGCTGTACTGAATGTTTAACAAAGCATGTTTGTTTTTTTGTATATCAGAGAATAAACTGTAAAATTTTACAGTGACTGAACATCAACAGATATAATGACAATTGGCCTAGATTTGTATCTTCTAGCTAGAGGCACATACTTCATGAACTGTAGCTTTTTTAATTAACCTGTATGTGTAACACTGTTTAATAAAAATAATAGAGTCCATTTGATACAAAAAAGTCTATTATTTCTGCTCACTGTTGATGGAGTTGGAAGATGATGGAGGCACTCTGTTGTACAGAAAAGCATTTTAATTGCAAAGTTCTAAGTTTCCTAAGCTGTACTATTCTGACTGGTTTTTGAGAACCAGAATCAATGAACTTTGCAGACATGGTCTTGACCCAGAGAGCTTAGATTTTAAATTCTGACATGACAAAATATGTGATGATATGAAACAAACAGAGGGAAGGACAAGAATGAGATCACATAAAGCTTGTTGCAGGGTAGCTGTACATTGCTGACTATGTTACCTTGTTTTCATGGTGTTAAATTCTTTCTCTTCTGGCAGACGGAATTAAGGGAAGAATTCTAAGGAGCTGAATTTTCTGTTAATCTCTGTGGATGCTACACAGATATCCCTGTTCTGATTGAAGGGTTTCAGTATTGCATTACAGATGGGGTCAGATCAGTAATCTGGGGTCATAAACTAGCAGGAAAAGTTACTCCCTTGGAAGAAAAAAATACAGAAGTATTTCAGAACTGAGAGGGTGAGGCAGACTGATCTTGTAGGAATCATTAACTCTGCTTCTGCACAGACACTTGGAAAAAAAATACTTTAAAGCAGGAGGCCAAGGGAATTTTCCTCCGACTATTTCTGAGCGTATTTTAGAAATACAGTAAATGAGAAGCAAGCTTTTCATATCTACTTCAGGAACTTGCCTAAAGGCTTTAAGTTGAGCAAGCTGTGAGCAACAACCTCTCCTTTTAACAGAAAACCTTTGTTATGGAAACTTTTCTGCAAATTTTACTATATATACAAGTTTTACTATATCAAATTATTTGTTGATCTGAAAAAAAACCCAAACAACCTTTCTGTGTCCTAATTCTGTAATTAATGCCAGGACTGAAAAAGACAGCTTGAAATCATCACTCATCTCCAGAAGACATTATCTTTAAACCGGTAGCCTTAGTCTAATGTTTAGCAAAGCATTCACAGACACCAGTAATTGTATTTCTAGTCAGCAAAGCCCTTAAACAAGTGCTTTTTAAGCATATATTTTAATTGATGGGAAATAAGAACATGTCTATTTAATAAGTACATACTTTGCAGCACCAAGCCTTAAATTTCTGACTCCCAGCCATTTTGTTGACTCTGCCTGAACTTTTCATGCTACAGAGCAAACAGGGCCAAATCTTTGCAGTCAATGGCAAAAGTTACTGTGGGGAAAAGTGGGGAAGAATGAGTCTTGTGTCACCATGAACCATATACTGAACTGTATATAAGTCAGTGAGACCTATGCATCTGCATAGAAGGGACAGCCTTTAAAACTAGATGCAGTGCAACTGGACCGTAATGGATACTACTTTATAAAAGAGTGAATTATCTAAGCATATTTTGTAATTCACTTTTCTACAGGATCAGCCTATACCTAGACTTGCTGAAAAGGGCACTCTGGGCACTTGAATCAGCTGCAAGTATCACTGAAATAAGACTCTTAGTCTGAAGTTAAGATTAGTTTTGGACATTTTTCAATATAATGATAACATGCTTTTTGATTTTCTACAGAGGAAGCCTGGCTCTTGAAGGTTTTTTATTTTGTTTTATTTTATTTTACTTTATTCTATTCTTCCTGAATCAACTGGGCTGAGCATTGGCCATTGCTGATATTTCTCATCTATCCACTAAAGCCTTAACATGAAGTCTGGCCCTAGAGAATRATTGCAACACTTGCTCAGTTGCAAGAGAGTTAGGCCTGTAACAGATGTTTCATTACTTGAAGTACATGCTACTACATGCTGTGAGAAAGCTTATAAAAGAAGGATGTTTGTTTGATTTTGATTCACCACCATAAATGTTAATACTTTGTGTCACTTCAGCTTGTTGCACAACTGGCCTGGTTAGGGATTTACTGTAAATGTATCAGCATTTTCAGAGCAGATCAGTAGGATGATGTCTGCTGCCAGCATTTGTTGAATTTTAAGTCTCTAGATGGTACTCACATGGTTTAAGATCATGGGATGAATCTTTGTTATTGTTCCAGAATCACTTTTTTAAAGAAAATATACTGTCTGTAGAAAATTCAATGTTTTAATAGCATGGGTCTCTATTAACTCATGTTTGCTGTTCCTTGAATAGCCAGAATACAGCGAAGATTCAGATCGAAGCACTGCAGCTGTATGCTCTGATTCAGTGTGCCAGACAGCCACACCTTGACAGGAGTACCTTTACAGTTGGCTTGACTTAAATTTAACAAGACTGAGTGCTTCCTGTGGTACTCTGATCTCAGGCATTATTTAAAAACTGATAGAGAGTATAAATATTTGTTTCTCTGAGTTCAATGAATCCACAGTTAGAAAGCTTTCAAACTATTACCACTGGTCCTACCTCTGATAAGATGGCTAATTCATTCAGCCCTCTGGTACTATATAGTGAAGAACACCAAGAGATTTGCTGCCTTTCTTTTTTCTCTATAAAAGGAGCCATGATTTCTATATAAAAGGCCATCCTCTGTGTTTTGAGGATTAAAGGGAGCTGCAGGTAACATATATGTAAGATTTCACAGGCAGCTATGAGAAGAACCCCCCCCCTTTAAACTAGCTTATGTCATCATTTATATGCCAAAATAAGTAAATTCACCTTTTTAAAAGATGTCTGAATTAATTTCATATTCAAGTATACATGTAATTAAAAATGCTAAGTTTGACAGACAATTTTTAGATGTTTTGGTGAAAGCCAAATGGGGAAGAGTCTGATTTTCCTTTCCTTTCCTTGTTACATATTCAAAATAAGCCAATTCATATCAGGGATCTGAACAGAAATATTCAGAATGTTTTTTCTTTTTCTTTAGAACCTATAAGAGAGCCTGAATTTATCTATTTTTGGCTGTACCATGCAAATGCTCAATATTCCAGTATCCCAGATCCATGTGTCCTGCACAGAATTGCACAGTGAAATATTTGGTCTGCAAAGGATTTAATTGTATTGAGAACTCTAAGGCCAAAAATTTGGGTATGTGCACAACATAAAATTGTGTAAAGTTGACCTATTGTGCAGAGGTTTGACTAGAGAAATGGGTAAGATCAGTGGCAAATCTTGCCTTCAGATATATTTCCTTTGTGCTCAGTCTGTACTGTGGACATTGAGCTACTACTGTAGATTTTGCTTCACCAACGCTCATGCAACTTAATGACAATTCGGCATGTGTCTCCAGTTAGCTGGCAGCAGAATTTCCTCCTGGTTCTTCTATTGGCTGTAATACATAGTGCAATTACCACATGCAAGTGTGTGCTAATCAAAAGCTTAATCTGCTCAATTCAATATGTTATCCTATTTATTTTCACAGAAAGGATCAGAGAGATTTTCCATTTTCATTTCAGTGTTTAAAATTATCTTCTATGAAATAAATAAGTTGAAATAACTGCAATGTAATACTCAAGTATTATTGAATGAAATACCTGGAACTAACAATTTCCTGAAACTGAGTGGAGAGTTGTGTAAATTGGTCTAAATGGTAGCTTGAAACCCTAACAATTTTTTTTGTCTTTGTTTTGTTTTTTAACTACGTCACCATTGTGTTCATGATAAAGACAGCATCTTCACAAATACACAAGATTTGGAGAAAATTATTTACATGTTTTTCTTATTACTTGTCAACATTTTATGTTTTCTCTGCAAACACAAAGACTGATGTGGCATCTCTAGTCATGACATTCTGTTTGGCATTGACAGGAACTGTGAGCACATAGAAGCAAGCCTTGCTCTTGCTGGAGGTGGTGGTTTTACTCACAGAATTATTTTGCCAGTGGCTTTTATTAAAAATTGCCAGGAGGGCTCTCCTGGAGATCCAGAAAAGAGAAATGCATTCTGGGAACTGTCAGCACAGCGCTTGCAAGCAKAGATTTAATAACTCTCACTCCATTCCCTGGCTAAAATGTAGCAGCTTGGAGAAGGCACCAGGAATGCGTCATAACAATGGCCGGTGTCAAAAGTGCCCAGAAGTGTTTTTCCTGAAGATGACAGGATTTTCACCAACTCAACAGTTAGCCTTTGAAGCTGCTGTGGTCACTCCTGTGCTGCTGTACCACTGGTCTAAATTCACAGTGATTTTTATCAAGAGACACTGTCATTTCCAAAAGCTGTAATCTTAAATGTAGCTTTACTCTTCATACAGAGCAAACAGCAACATTTGGTACACCTTTTGCTGAGTTTAAATTATGTGTGAAAGACAAGTATATGTTACCATGTACACGCAGACACAAAATAATTATGGGATATAGGAATTTAATATAATAAAAACAAGTTCAGTATTGATTTGAAAATGAAAACACTGTGGTCCAGATTATTAAACAGGTTTATCCTGGAAACTTTTAGGCTCCTACTTTGCAATTCCTGAACCAAAGTTAAGCATGATTTCTCCATTTCCTAACTGGAAAAAGTTATGCTTCTGGCATGGGATATACACTTGCCAAAAGGGATGCAAGAAAAGGGGATGTCTGAAATCTCCCTTTTCTCTCGGGCTTCAGCAGTGCCTAAGAGGGTGAGACATTACCTGCAGCCGCCCTGCAGCAGCAGGGCCCCCCAGAATGCCAGCTGCCTCCAATCTTCCTGTGGGCACCCTGCGCACTGTGGAGAAGCACAGAAGTGAATACAAGGATTTTCTTATCTGGTAAGGACCAGACAGATTTCTGCTGTATATACATACAGGACCATACTTCTTCTTGCTTTGGGAGAACAACATGCCCTGGAGATTGGGGCAGGGCAAGAGGAAAAAAAGCAAACAAACAAACAGTGACCTGGCTAGAAATCCTTCTTGCATCAAAACTGCTGACTCCCAGCAAAGAGATAGTAACTTGTTTTCCAGCAAGTGTTACAGCATGTACGTGCTCCCTTTAGCAGGAGGATGATGCAGTTACTCCTGATGCTGTGAGCACACAAGTGGCATAGGTACTAGTGACTTAAGTAGGGCTCATTCTTTGGCACCACGGCCAACTGGCACAGGAAGCCCTAGGGCACTAAACTGCCTCTGCTTCCGCAGCAGCACACCTACGTGCACACTGCCTGGTGGGAATAATCACTTCTGGGCTCTGCTAACCCCCAGCCTCTGCCCAGGAGTTTTTGGGAGAGCGCAGGTTGGCGTGGGCCAAAATGACACCAGGAACAGTTTAATGGTTTAAAAATGTAGATGGAGTTGCAGTGCACAGGAGCTTTTCTTGGCATTGTTTAGTTTTGAGTGTACACCAGCTATGGAAAGGTCAAGAATAATCCATCTTTTATAGCTCTAAACTGTTTATCAGTAACCACACATTATAACAAAATTATCCAGTAACCTATTGTTTTAAAACCTGGAATTTGCTAGCTGTTGGTTAAATTTTCCCTTGTCGCTGGATATGGAGGACGGTAAATAACTGCATATCTACATTTTGGGTATGTCAGCCACAATGCGCTGTGATGTTTCCTGCCATCAGTACATGAGAACGGAGGTGCAAGGAAACAAAAGGCAGCTCCGAATGGGCCAAAACAGTCTCTCCAAACCATTGCACCTCGTCACAGCCAGAGATTTATGAATATGGGGAGTTAGCCCAACCTTAACATCCACCAGGAAGGACTGCTCGGACAGGCGAAAGGTCCTTTGCCTCTCCTGCCGCCCCAGCTCCCACACAGCTGCCTCCCGATCCCTAAGGGCTGCTCTCGCCTGAGATGGTGCCAGAAGGTGCCGGAAGAGCCTGGGGCCGAGGTGGCACCGTGCCCCTCGGTTGCTTCGCTGCGTCCCCGTGGTGATGGCCACCCCTGCGGCGCCGCCAGCGCCCGGCACCCTGCCTGCCTGCCCGCCAAGAAGCTGACACGACAGCTCGACAGATGTCATCACATGCTTACCAATGAATTATATCATTATTTATAAACAGATTTCGTGAGTGCCAAGCTGTCAAAAGGAACAGGAAGCTGTGGAGCCTTGAGAAAGTATATATAAACTGGGAGGCAACGCTTAGAAAGCAGATCTGCAGTGCCGCGGGGCGCAGGCCACTACCACGCCACCCTGCCACCCCACTCCCCTGTGTCGACATGGCTGCCTGTCCCGGCCCCGGCCCCTGCCCCCTGCCCGTGTAAGCCGCTTCGCAGCCTTTCCAAACCCCATAGCCCTGGCAGACAGGAGGCCAAGGGATGGGGGTGGTGCTATTCCCGGCCCAAATGGCGGATGGGCCCTTGCTCACCTGAAGGCTGTTGAAGAAGGTGGCGGCTCCAGGGTGGCCGTTGACCCCCACCTGCTGGCCTAGCTCAGGGGAAGGGCAGGATGCCTCTCCCGGGGCCTGCAGCAGGCGTTTAGCAGAGAGCTGCTTGGTGGTTAGGCCTTGCCGGCCACTGGCCATCCGTGCCGAGGGTCTGGAGCCGGCCTGTGCAGCAGGACAAGGATTTACTGCTCCGAGAGTCTGAGTTACGGGCCAGCGCCCAAGGCCGCAGAGGAAGGCGCAGGAGGTATGTCTGCCTGGGCTGGAGGCGCCAGCAAGCCCGCCGCTCGGGTCTGCAGCCATGTTGAGGTGCTGCCTTCGCATTTTGGGAAGGAGGATGGGGGGGGGGGCCGCTGCGTTACCAAACGTGCTGCCTGTTGGTGACAAGGGACCCGCAAACAGACCTGCCGTGGGGGCTGGCACGAAGGGGAGAGGGAAGCACATGGGGAAGGGCTGCGCCTGGGGCAGCCCCGGCACTTTCCGTCCCAGCGCTCCCTAGGCCTCAGCTGGCTCCATCTCGGTTTTTCACTCATTTGCTTTAAGCGCCATGTTTTGTAAGATCACTGCTGTGGGCTGGCTCCTCTGCTCGTCCATCCTCTGCAGCTCCGTGCAGGCAGAGCCGCGCGAGCTTCTCCTTCGTGTCAGCTGGGCCTGCCATGCCGCCACGTGATGCAGCGCTTGCAGAGCTGGCCTGTTTGGTGTTAAACTCCCTGAACTGAGCTCTGCTGCTCCACACGGTCTCCATGCCATGGGTCTTGTTTGTGCTCTCCTTGCTGCAGAAATCTAAAAATACTCCAGTGACAACCCCTTCCTCCCCATGTGTAGGAGTGACCTTTCTCCCTGCTCTGTTTGTTCAGTGTTTCAGTCTGCTCTGGGCCCAAATTCCCTACAGAAGAGACTTTTTATTCACTTATTCATTCTAACAGCTTTGGCCTTAACAGAAAATGAACTTGTGCTGCCTTTCTCTTAGATAGGCCTTTTTAAAGGTACAATGCCAAATATGATTTCCCTCCCTGCCCCCTATCTTGTAAAAAAGAACTAGTTTTCCTTTTAATTCTTTGTTGTTCTACAATTACTGTGTTTTGTACCTTCCAATGGATAAAGTCCTAAGGAGTCAAGTGCTACTCTAATATTAAAAAAAMAAAACAAAAAAAAAAAAAACACTTGACTATGCTTAGAGTTAAGCACATGCCCATTTTGGCTGTTCTGGTGACAAGATAGATAGTTCACTGGGGTGTATCCAGGTGTTAAAGCGTGAAGACTGACCCTGTTAAAGGAACAACAAACAGGGCTTTCTGAAGGTTGTAGGATGCACATACTGCTATGGGATACCTGTTTCAGGCTTGATTACTCTGTTCCAATGAATGCTGAATTTCCTGCGCCAAGGCATAGCCATGACAGTGGAAACCCTCTGGTCTGATGATCGGAATAGTCTCAAGGCTTAAGAGGAGAATTTGATTTTTGTCAGGCTGCAGGGGGCCTGAAACCACATGCTTCTTACTGAGCAGTGCTCTGGTTAGTTGGCTACTATATAAAAGATGAAGTGTCTACAGCTTCAGCCATCCCTTATGAGAGGAAAGTGGGCTCTAGACAGCTCTTTGAAAGGCAGGTAGTAGGCACCTGCTGGCAGGAGAAAAATAAGGCTGTAGAATACAAGCAAAAAGCAGAAGCTTCTGAGAGTTCCCTTATCTTCAGGTTCTCCCATATTTTCTGTCTCCCAGTAGCTTCCCACTATTTCCTTATCCATGCTGCTGATGCTCTCTGACTGCTTTTGGACAGATGGGCTCTTCTGCCAGCACTGGGTGCTGATGCAGAGCACCTAGTACACGCACGTCAGGTCTCCTCCGTGGACCAGCTGCCTCCAGCTTTTAGGCGCTTCCATCTTTAGAACCAGATTCATGGTATTTCCCAGGGTTAACAGTGTATCAGCTCCTTAAATAGAAAGACCTGTATTGCTGCTGGTAGAAGACCTCTTTTGTTGCACATAGAAGCAGACTAAGGATTAGGATGAGGCCTGTGCCACAGCAGCAGTGCAGACCACTGCTGTTTTACCAGCTGGGAGACAGTATGCTTATCTGAAAAATCATATTGCGGAGTAGGAACTAGCAGGGCAAATGCCAGTCAGTTCCTGGTGAGTCCACTGACTTGCAAATTAAATGGCTCATTACAAACACTGGGAGATTAACAGTAAAGATAATCCGCTGAGCATGAAAATAATCCTATGTAGCATCAGGAGATGGACAGCTAAATCTTCCAAGCCGGTATACACAGTTATGCCATTGGACCCCAGGGACACAGACCTTGTTTTTAAAAGCAGTATGCTCCAGAGGAGAAAGTAAATGGAAAAACAATATCATCTTGCTTTTCTAACCCAGAAAAGGAGCCTTGAATGTTCATGAAAACAATCCTTTATTGCAAAGGAAACAGAAGTTGAGATTTTTCTCCTTCTCATAAAACTAAGGCTAACATGATGAAAAAATGCCTTAGCTTTCTGAAACTGTGAATTAGCAAGGAAACAAGATTTTTACTTCAATTTACGTCTTCTCTGGTTATATTCAAATACGCTAAGAAATGCTGCCTGAATTATGCAGGACTTTTTGTAGAAGTACTAGCCAACAGGAGGGAATATTCTACATATCATATGAAGAAAATATCATCATCTAAATCATAAAACACAGTTTTATTTGTTTTCACATGACACTCAAGTGCTCAGAATTCATTAGTTTTGGTTAATTAAACTGCTTGTTACTTATTTTAATCTGGTATCTATAAGAAAAACTATTGTGTTGAAACTAATTGAAGGCCTGCCTTTGCCTTGTTTGAGTTTTAGTGGTGGCAATACATTTTGCTCAATACATGTTTTGGTCCATTATTTCTAATTTTCCTAGGGGGAGAAGGAAAGAAAGGGGTGGTTAATTCCTTGTGATGGAGAGACAACTTTTGTTTTGAATTATATTTTGTTGTGAATACTCCGGTATTTTGTTATGAATTAATCTTGCACTTTAATACTTCTTGGATTCTTGGTGGGGAAGGTTTGAATGAGTTGATGAATTATTTGTATTTCTACTTTTCTATAGCAAGAATAATATGAAAAACAGTAAGGGAAGTAGAATGTTTAACCYCACTAGGTCTGAAGAAGAAAATGACTGTCTTCTTGATAAGATCCCTACTAGGCCAAAGCTGAAATCCGTGACAGTGGGTGTCATTGTCTTAGCTTGGTTATTAGCAATGGCAAAATTTAGCCTGCAGTGATTGTTTTTTTATTTGTACTGACAACATGCAGTTGCCAATGACTGCTCTGCTTCTTCTCAGGGTCAGATTCTGATCCAGTTAATGCTCAGACAACATTTCTTAAATCCTAGTCAGTGAAATTAGATGTTATGTTTTATATTTATAGACATTAAAATCTGGTTTTAACTGATTTATTTTGTGAGCTTAATGATAGTTGGTTTACAGAGACAGAAACTGAAATAACTAAAGTTATATTTCAAGTTTTCATGGGAGATTTGGAGATTCAATGTAAGAATTCATTAGGTGATTGCAACCTTAGCAAAGAGAGAAGAATGCAATGACTGCTGTTAGCTTTTAAGAATACTTGATTACGGTTGAGCATTTATATTGATATCTGAGCTTGCACTCATGCCCCATTACTCAGCTGTCTACCTGTGATCCTGTGTATTAACATGCACCTGGTCTCCAATTCGATACCTGGCAGCTGTCTCTCCTGTCAAAAGCTGGGGAAACTTCAGTTCAAAGATAACGCACATACAGAAGTACCACCTGTACAGGCAATATAGATGCAGATGGTAGAGCCTGGCTTGAACTGGCTTGCTCATAGCCCTCTAGCAGTAACCCAGAAGCTTCAAGCTCTTGTCTGTCCATCTGTGTTCCCTTGCATCACCCCTATATCAATGCACTTAAAGGTAGTCTGTCCTTGGCTTTCTACTAGAAGAACAGTGTGGTAGGTCTCTTTACATTTGTAAAAAGAACATTTGTAAAGAACAGGAAGAGTGTGGTAGGCCTCTTTACATTTGCTTTCATTCCTCAAATACCACTTCTCTTTCAGCATATCTGAAGCTGATAGATCTACATGAGGTACTGAGGAAACTTATTTTTTTCAAGAACACTGACAGTGAATATGTTCTAGGCCAGAATTTTGCTACCAGAAAGTATTGCTGAAGAGGCAGTATAAAACCACAATGAGAATACTAACCAGATTGGAGGCCCCAGAGTTTGTTAGCTATGTAAGTAAACTTAAAGGAGAAGGATGAGGAAGGGAACAAGAATGTAGTCTTGCACGCACAGACTGATCTTAAGAGTAGCTTGTTACTCTTAAATTGAACTGAATGTCATCAGCTAGCGGTGAATACTGAATTTCTGGGGTCAGCATACCCCCCAGTCTGGGTTGTGTCAACTTTTATTCTGCAGCAGGAATAGCTGGAAAGACAGGCCACTGTTCCTAAGGTGCCTTCAGGCCAAAGGCTGTGCCAACCTATGCAGACCAATGGCTAAGCCTGAAGAAGACCCTAGAGAAACACTTGCTTTACCCATATGCTCTCTGTTACCTGAAGGCCATCTACGGAAAGTGCATCAATGCAGTTATTGCAAGGACAACATGGTATGTAACTAGTCAACCTATTGTCTGAAATCATTGTTCTTACTTCTGGTTAGGACTTGTATTAGCATTAAGTTTTCTGTCCACTCTCCACTTATACTAGACACGCATACAGCAGGAGACCTCCTTTGAGAAGTGTTTGCATACAGCTGAGATGGAATAAATTTTGCCTCTTTCACCTCTTTTGTCACTCTCTCATTTCCCTTTTCTCCTCTAGCCTCAGTGGCAGCCTTGGGAAATGCCCAGATGACAATTTGGATCTTCTGAACTCTGCTGCTTCTCCTAATCCCTGGGGGCATTTATCTTAGCTCTAGGTTCATGCTGTAGGGATGACCTTCTTTCAGCGGCATGTTCCTGGGATCCAGATTGCAGGTCTGGATGGGACAGAGATAAAACACTGAAAACTCTGCCCATGCTTGGGATATCCTGAGGATGAAAGTCTAGAGATGGTGCAGTACCAGAGAAGTACTTGTTGCACATGAGCAAACCCAACTTTCTCTTGGGACTGTGAATACTCATGGGCAATGCATACTCCAGCTATGTTCTGAAAGAAAAGAAATGATCTTCTAGACCGCCTCCAGGGCCTGCATATAACATAAGTACTGTTAGGAATAAGCTGTGGGAGCTGGTCTGGCACAAGGTGAAAGAGAGAGGACCTGGGAAGTGCCAAACCCTGGCTTTTTAGCCTCAACAGACAAGGAAGAGACAGCAGGCTAGGGTTGCTGGGGTCCTGGGATCTGTTCAGGTCTTGGCATTAGACAGTAGCAAGGCTGCCAGGAGTACTCACTGAATATTGCATTATGTGGATCACCTAGGCCCTTGACAGCCCAGATCACAGCCATGGATCAGCAAAATCTGATCTGGCTGCCTTATAAGCAAGTCCTAGAGAGTAAGTGGGTGTGAAAATACCACACCTTTGCTTAACCGGATTAAATATTCAATAAAGGTGGGTTAGAAGATTGTTATACAAGGCTGTTGGCCACCTTGTCTCTGAGGCCAAAAGAAGAGTGCTCTTTGATTTGGAGAGGTTGTTTCAGGTTTRTTTTTGTTTCTGGATTGATCTTTAACTGGTTTTCAGGGACGCAGTGAGGTCTGAAGAGGGCCATGTTTCTACTGCTGTTCCAAATTCCCCAGTTTGAGGCAGAAAGTCTGTCTGTGACCACATGGTTCCCTGCTTAATTCTTCCTTCAGTCCTCCACAGGAGAGTGTATACTGGTAATGGGGTTGCCCCCCTGTGACAGCACTTGCTTTGCAGTGCTCACGTGGCTTTTTGTTGTGCTGAAGGGTGCTTTGGCTCTCAAAAAGGTATGTAGGCTCTGTAATATGCACTGTACTAGTGTGTGCACAGTACAAGTCAAAGGTGTGTTGGAAGGGCCTGTTGGGGTGGGTGGTGAATTGGAGCTTGCTCCTTGCCTGATGCAGTATGGACACGACTGGTTTGAGCTTGCTAGCTCAGTGAAATCAAACTTCAGCTTCTTCCAAAGGCACTATTTTTGTTAAGTTATTGCAGGATTAGAACTTAAGCTTTTGACTTATTCAAGCAAAAGTTCCAGCAGTATTAATGATGTCAACTTGTGTAAAAATGGCTAAAACTGTTAATAATGTGTAACTGCAGCTTAATGTGATATTTCTTAGGTAAGCAATAAAAGTGTGAAGGTTTTTGCATGCATCAAGAAGTTGGAAAGATTACTAAAGACGCACCTTTTATTAATGTTGGATGAAATCTCTCTTGTTGTTCTAGCATACTGTCCTACTGTGTGCCTAGTGTGCTCCAGAATGCCTGACCATGATTAGAAACAAGCATATTTCTCTGTGAAAGGAAGAGAAAAGGATATGTTGTAGACAACAAACTAAGTAGTTCTTTTTGTGTGGTTATCTTCTTGGGTTTTTTTTTTTGGGGGGGGGTCCTTCTTTCATATATCACCATGTTGTAGTTGAAGTGAGCACTGAATGCTAGTGTATTTCATCCTGTGCAAATACAGGCTTTTGAACATCATCTAAAGAACATGGTTACATTTTTTGCTTGGAGATAATATAATGATATTTATTTGGACCCTGTGATGGACTGAGAAGGGGAGTCTGTGCACGTGCATTTGGCTGAAAATGAACATTTTTTTCTCATGAAAAGTGGCCTGAATATTCAATCATCAATTTACAAAACATACAACAAAAAAATTGGCTTGCACCTTTCTTATGTATCTAATGGGATTTAGTCAGCATTAACTATGTGGACAAGCAGATCATGTGACACTTGCTGAGATGTTCTTCTGAGTTCGCATTTGACTGCATGCTTTTCACTTTGAACCAGCATCCAGTGTGCAGGGAAGGTTAGCAGTGTTGGGGAGGTGTTAAAGGTAGCGCTCAAGAGCAGGGCTGGCTGTGTAGCAGCCCAGCACCTTGACAGTCTCTTGTGCTAATGTGTTACCTGACAACACGACTCCTCTAGTGAGGTACTGCTCTGCTCTCTCTACTCAAATGCTCCTCCTTAAAGACTTTATTGGGAGCAAATGCCTGTTGAATGCTGAGATGATCAATTCTTGTGACCAAAGAAAGCCCTAGAAGCAATTGACTGTTGTTGAAATGTAACATAGAAGCCTTTGCAGGAGTATTGACCCCTTTGCTATTTCTTTGCAGTTGCAGTAATGTTTGGGAAAAAGGAACATAAGGCTCACAGATAGCTCTTCCATGATAAGATTTAAAACAAGCCTGCCAATATACAAACACCTGAAGTTACGGCTCCTTTCGGCAGAGACCCTCATGAGACTGTCTTTCATCGATGGAAAGGATGAAAGTAATTAAAGATTTCCATAGAGCATACCATGAAAATTAGCCTGCAGTGCATCATTAATGGTCTAAATGTGAATTAATTTGAAATGGATGAATTGGTGACTTGGAGCTCCAGTTACTTTTTTATTTTTATTTTTTAGCCAAAATTATTAATAATAATGTGACATGATGAATTTTTTATCAGATTGAAAGAAACTAACCAAATTCTATTCAAGTTCACATTCAAACAAAAGTAATGAGACTTCCTATCTGTCTCAGTTAGGCTTTCCCAGGTACCCATCACTCTGTAATTGATTCCTTGATTCTCAAACTGTACCAACCACTGCCAAATACAATACAACCATTTAATCATGTTAAACTAGAGCTATAATAATATTAGTCATTGCCTAATAGCTTTTTTTAAGCCACTAGAAAAGTAAAGTCTTGCCAAGAAGACTGCTTCCCTTCCACAGTATAAATCAATAAATCATAATTGTACTGTGTACCTTGACCTCTTTTCTACCACAATGTGGAAAATAAACAGCAGGAAGTCAGGGACTGGTTAAGTAATGTAAAACAACTCATAAACTATATTTCAAGTGACAAGTTAGGCATATTAATTAGTTAATAATTCATAATGCCAGAAGTATTCAAATACCTTTAGTTTCAGCAAAGTATAMTAAAAAGTGTAGCAGTTTGATAATGCAGCTGCTGCTCAAAAGGCTGTAAAGGACTCTTCTTTTTCCCTGTTTGTCCAGTATTTGATCCTGCTGATGTCAAGCACCATAAACTGGTGAACACATGTTAGAAAGTAATTATCAGTTTCAGCCATTCCACCAAAGCCAGATGTGCCATAAGTTATGGCTAGCCAGAAGYGCTTTATTCCTAACCACTAACTACTGATATTTTCATTAATATTCATAAACTCACATTTCTCCAGTCATTGCAGATACCATGGGTTAAATTTTGTTGT
>NW_020447242.1:1821693-1832716 GCF_003343035.1 Apteryx rowi
CCCCCCCAAATCTAAATTAGCTGTTTTCTGGCAATGCTTCTTTACTGCTTTACCCTTATTTTACTAACAGTTGATAGGAGAAAATAGTCTTGGAATGTTACAGCAAGCTGGATTAAATTTAACTGTCTTTAGTTAAGCATTAGCTATTTAGGAGAAACTTAAAACTCTGATAATGTAAAGCAAAATCCCAGGCAACCCCTATTCTGAGAAAATATTGATCTGAACTGTCCGATCCTATAAATGATCAGAAATAGTATGTATGAAGTAAATGAAAGAGAAACCTTCTCCTCTCCCCTAGGAAGGTGGTGAGGGAGGAAGATAGAAACTAAAAGTTGGGATATTCTTAAAAAACATGATATTTCCTGAAAGAGTGGGGAGAGTCCTATTTTTATTAGCTTTCACTTTACATCACCAGCTCCCAGTTCCTAAGACTGTGTTTGTACTATGGGATTTACAGTGGGGCATGATGCAGTTTGTGCAAAACAGTCCTGGCTAGGCTCAAAAAAAGTGTCTAAAATGGGATTTTGATGGAATTTTGATGTGATCTCCAAAATGCCAGCTGAATCCTTTGTACTTTCTCCCCCTACTCTGTAGTGGCTTAAATCCTGTTTGTGTTAGAGGTGCCCCAAAACGCTCCTTGGATAGCTCACAAGCTTGGCACTTGTATCACACCGAAAAAATAATGAGGATCTGCAGAGTCTCTGTTCCCTTAGGTAAATCCTCCAGTAGCTGTCCTGATAACGTGTTTCATGTCTGCYCTGCGTAACGGGTGTTGTATTGCCTCTATCATTAAAAAAAAAAAAAAAAGCCCCAAACCTTTCTGGAGATGATATTAGGCCCTTCTTTTATACAGCATCTTGGCAACTAGAGCTCAGGTCCAGGGTTAACAAATCTTGGAGCAGGGCCCGAAACGCAGATAAGCCTTCTCCCAGCTGGGTGTCCCGAGTGCGAGGCTAGAGTCAAGGGTTCACACTCACCCTAAATGCGGGTTGAAGCTGTGCTGTTTTGCAAAGCATATGGCCTAGAGAGCGGGACCTTGCTCGAGAAGTGTGCGTTGCTAGGGATTTAGTACCTGGGAAACAGGACGTGTGTGTTTAGCCCTTTTCAGTGTGAAGAGGGAAAGGGGTCTGCTCTATGTGAACTAAAATGGGGGGGGGGGGAGTTCGGATGTGGCTGGGAAGTCTCCAGAGGAGTGGATTTGGCATCCCTCTGCTGCCAGAACTGTTCTCTCTGATTTCTAGTGCCACTAACCTTGGTTTGGTTTAACAATACTGGGGATAGTATCTGAGACACCTAACGCAACTTCCAAATCACCTGACAATGTTACGTACATTACTTGCCTTGAGAGCAAATCTTTGAATGGCAAGAAACTGGATTATGCAAGGACTGGCAATCAGGTGCAGTTTCCTGCTTGCGCTCTCTATTCAGACCGCGTCTGTGTGGAATAAAGTATTGCTAAGCAATGCCGTAGGTGAAATGAACGGGGTAGTCTAAGCCTTGGGTGCGTGTGAACAAGTGTTAGTATTTAGCAACTGCAGTAGAAAAAACAACATAGAAACTGAGATGTGACTAGACTTTTTTTTTTTTCCATAAACAGCATGACTAGTGCTGCCTGCAGACTGACCTGGGAGCATGGGGAAACTTGAAGTCAAGACTGAAGCACTTAAAAGGAAGTGCGTAAAAGAAAAATATAAGCATTCCTGGAAAGTATTTATATTGTTTAGACGTTTCAAGAAAAAAACAAAACAAATGCAAACCACAAGGAAGAATAACAATAATACTTCTGGAAAAAAAAATGCTTCAGAGTATTGTTTATTTAATGCTTCCTTACTCTTCTAATTATCAACCTGATGTGTAACATGTATATAAAAAAATAAAGATTAAATCCTTGCTAAAAGGAAGAAAACTCTAATCTTCTAGAAGGAACAGTATGAGGGGCAAGTGATTGGCTGGATTATTAATACTTAAATAATTTTAATAATATTTATACAGTTTAGTGAATATGTATTTTCTGTGCTTTTCCTGATGGTTCACTGGGTCAAGAGAAGCTTATGCATTACATTATTATTTATTGAATCACAGTTAATCTGCCCAATAATAGCAGCAGGATATGTTTGATATCTGTGGTTAGGATGTCCTTCTATAATGCATTCAGTTTCTTCTTGAAAAACACTGTGGGGGAGAGGGGGTGGTTTTCAATTTTGTGTTAACAACCCAACCAGTTCAGTCAGCTATGGCTAATCTCAAAATTCCCCTGACATCTAGAAACAACACTTACCTGCTTATCTGAAGTTTGACCTTGCATGACCTTTGTGTTAGTGATGGTTTCTCTGTGCGTGGTGTCCATCTGTTTCTTCGTGATAGGACTAGAAATACCTTCAGRTGACACGATCAAAACGAAGTGGGCACTGTGCAAGTATGGGTTCTTCATTACACTTTAACCTGTGGAAGGCTGCAGTTAGGAGCCTGGGCAAACTCGTGCTGCGCAATAAAGCCCTCAAAGTGCACACACGGGAGAGAACAAAGGTACAGTTTACCCAGGGAGTTTCAAAAATGGGACTTGTGTAAACGCCTAGTAGACAAACGCTTCCAAAGTGTGGGTGTTTAACAGGAGACTTTCCTAGTCAGTTAAGGGAAAAACCGGCATTAGCCATCGTCTTGAACTGGCACTAACCCAGCTGCCTCCCTGCGTCCACACCCTAGGTGCCTGCCTGAGCAAAGAAGCCAGTCTGCATTATGAAAGCTTTCAATTTAGCTGTGTCCTTGCATGCTGATATGCTCTCCGAGAGCCCGAATGGTAGGCTTCCCCATCTATGGAAATACTTCAGCTGGTGTTCATGTCGGTTGCTGAAAGCTGAAAGGGTGAAATATCCTGTCAGTGGGGTCACAGGGTGTGGGAAACTTCGTGACTCCCACCTAGCTCTGACTGTGACCCTTCAGAGAAGGAGGGAGTGAAGCTTTGGGACTGGGGGGGATCCCAGATGTTAAAGCAACTTAGCAAAAATCAAAATGTGCATCTATGTGTTTGTATACAGGAAAAAGTTCAAGGCTGAACATGAAAACCCGTGCTTATTAATGTTACTAGATGATGAAAAATGTTTTCACTAAAAATTAAAGTTCCACAGTGAAGTGGAGGAACTCTCTCCTGCCTCTGGAGAAGAAAGGAAGGCTATCTCTGAGGGGGTTGAAGATATAATATACAGCTCCACTCCAGTGCATTTTTTTTGGTTGCATTTGCAATTTAGCTGTATTCTGCTTTTGGAATTTACAGTAAATAGGGCATGTCAGTGTACTTATGTAAGAGGAAAGCTGTGGGAGATGTACAGCCTGAAGAAGTGTTTTTGCAAGCTAAAAAGTAGTAAAATGCGAGTCTGGAGCAAAATATTCAAAATATAAAAAATGAAAGCTTAAACCATAGGTAGACAGCTTTCTTCCTGCTTGGGCAGACTCCACAGTGAATCAAAAGGGTGGGTTTTTTAATTCGTTTGCTTTTTTTGTTTAACTTCTGGAGGAATGTATTTTGCAGTGTCAGATTGGATAGCAAAAAGCCAGGATAAATTTTGGTGGTAAAGAAAGGCCCAGTTTTAGGGGAACAAGCTGTTTGATTACTGTGGAATAGCCCTACCTTCACTGAGCTGAAGTTGTCCTAGTGAAAGGTTTGAGAAAGCTGTCTTTATGGAGCTACTAGACCCTTGGTAGGTCTGATCTGGTTTCTGCTGGAGGTGGATGGGCTCGTGGGCCTATCAGTCAGAATCAGTACAGCAAATGATATGAGTCCGTAGAATTGATCTCATTTCAAATATTTTGCATTGTGGACTTCTTTGATTCTTGCCTTCACTTTTACTGGAAAAATGTCATCTGCTTAAAGCTGTTCATTGGAGGACTGTTTGTTTGTGGGTGTGTGTTTTTTCTTTTTTCCTACCCCATTGTTGTATGCTTTGTGTTAATGGATACAAAATGAATATAAAATGATACTGTTCTTCTTTCTTGGTAATTATGATTGTTTGGTTGCTTTGTGAAGCATAGATTCTGGCACTGTACATGTGGTGGGCCTTTACCACAAGGAAGCTTTTTTTTTAGTCTGATACCTGTGTAGGAATGCTTGTGGATCCAGTTACAGCAGTATACACATCTACATATCTATTCTGTTTTAGAATAACTGACCAAGTGATCCTAGGAATGTTTTAGAGTGAGTGATTACAAAAACATATACATAGGACCTCTGTGTATGCTTCCCAGATCTTGCAGATCTGTTGGGCACATAAGGCTTACTTATTCATCACATGCTATGTTTTTGTCTTTGAAACAGAATATTTCATTTTCCTTTTAAAAAAAAGAAAGCAACAGGAGTGATACTTGAGTTTAAATCTCAGTGTGCAGGTTTTGTGTGTGAGGAGTTTTTTCGTTATTTTATGGTTATTAAGAAATCTTCCAAGAATCATTTTTGTTATTGCAGGAAGTTAGCTCACTGCCTAATAGGAAATAATCGTGCAGTCAAGCGAAGGACCACTAATAAACAAATTAAATAAGCTGCCCATGAGTCACTTGATATTACTCTTTTTTTTTTTATTTGGCACATCAGATGTACAACTCTTAGCTGTGCTGAACAGCTTAATTTGCAAGGTTAACTACACATGCATATTGAATAGTGCATATGTAGTGGGAGATCCTGAGGCAGTAGGACATTACTGTAGTAGGAGTGCAATGCATTGACTTTACAGCCTGCTAAGTAAAGAAAAGTGCAAGACTTCAGGGCCTCATCTGAAGCAGCAAACCAGTTTTGCAAATGACTTAAATAGGAGCAAATTCTAACTTGAGGGTGGTTATTCTAAAACTGCAGACAAATTCCATAGCTGAGCTGGCCAAATGATAGCAAGTTTGATTCATTAGTCTCAAAGTGACTGGAAGGGACCAGCATTTTGCTATTATGTGCACAGAGTATATCTGTTGTTCAGCTTTATTCAGGCTACTGAATAGTCCTGTTTTGTCAAACTGAGAAGTTTATAACTTGCAAAAACAAGTAGTGCGCTATCATGAGTGTGTTTACAAATTTAAAATGAACTAAAGCTACAATGTCAGTGACAGTTGTACTCCCACAAGTAACAAGCCAAAGCAAAGTGTTTGTGAGCAATGCTTAGATTAAAACGTGTTTGCCTAAGCTGTTTGGCGCATACGTATGAATACTGCACGCGTATGTGGATGGAGAGGTCAGTTAATGAGCAACTTGCTGGTGGGCAGTGCGGGGAGCGGTGCCGCCATCGTTTCCGTAGGCCAGAAGGGAAGTCGCTTGTTCTGGAACACAAACGCGTCACCTAAGAACTGAGCCGCTAAACTTAGACTCTCACTGGCTCTGTTGTAAATGAAGACAATGTTTGATTTACTTTGGATTCTCGTTCAGTTTTGTAAACTCGTCAGTTATCGGAGACTAGCTGAACTTGCTGGAAGCAGTTTCAGGTCATGCCATAAGCATAAAGAAAGTGGAGGCTTTTTGAGATCCAGTGTCCCAGGGCACTTTGTGTTTCTCATGCTCAAGGGCTGAGAAGCTTTGCTTGAGAAACTTGAACTTGTTAGCTGTTCACGAAAGAACAAGAAGAGCAGACAACTTTCATCATCTTAGGTTACGGAAGCAAAATTTGTAATGGAGTGCATGGGAGGGGAGGGTGGAAGAGGAATTTGGGAAATGTATTAAAAAGCCCCTGAAAAGAAATATGAAGGCAGACCTGTGAGGCAGTACTGTTCTTAGGGAATTAGGTGGCAAAATCACTTTATAATAGGTTAACCCTCTACTGGGGAGAAGTTGTGAGCCTGCAGCAGCCTGAGAAGTTGAAGGAAGGAAGAGGCAGAAGTAGTTATGGCGGCACTCTGCCAGAGATCCTCGGCTTGTCCATACGGTCTCTAGGGTAGCACTGCACTGGTAGGAGGGAGGAGCAGAGGATCTGCATTATGTAGCTCTTCTTGGCCTTTCTCCTTGCCAGCTCTGACTTTGCTGGGCAGCAAACTTGCCCTGTTGTGTAATTGCCTACCCACCCAAATCCTGACGGCTCTGTGGGTTCTTTGCTAGATGTCAACACACGCATCATGTACCAAGTGTTTGTGTAAGATGTGTTAGGAATAGACTCAAGACACTATTATGTCGAACATGCTATGTCTAATGTGTTTGTAGCTTGTAATTCAGCTGTAACTTTTTCTTTCAAAACTCTCTGTTCATTTTGGACTCAAGGCTAGCAATTGTGACTGCACTCTAGTATTTTATTTTTCACTTTTACTAGCTTTGAAGGTTAACGCTTTCTACTGTTTTAGAGAAATCCTGAAGATCTCTCTACTGCAATGCTCTTAACTATAATGGCTTTCATAGTCCCAAATTATTTTATGTAAAATATGATGTCACTGCATCCTTGTGCACCAGTAATGCATCTCATTTTGAAACAGATGTGTACTAGGTGTGTCTGAGAGAACAGCTCTGATAGTAACATTAGCACAAATCAAACTACTATACTTCAGTATAATCTACAAAGACTTTACATGGTACTTAGGGATCTGTAGACTTTCAGTAACATTCAGCGCTGAGTGGTTGTCTCTTGGAGCCTGGAGTTGTCTGTTCTGCAGAAATGTAGCCATAAATCATGTCATGCAAGATGCTTGTTGCCAAGTCATTAGTTCCAGGGTCCTGTTAAGAGCTGGCGACTGTCCTCTGCTGCAGCATGAGCTGTTACACTTTTATAGAAGCTTTTTCTGTCTTTCAACAGGTAAGGATAAACCTGAAAAAGTTTAGCCTCTGCTACTGGTGAGTTTAGCATGGCTGAACATGAACTCCTCCTGCTTTAGAGGGCAGCTACTGCTCTGCTGGCCCTTTCCTCCTTCTTGGCAGCAGTGGCTTGTCAATGGCACGGTGTTTTTGGCTGTGGGCCTCTACATCTGCCAGCCTCCTGAAGGAAGGATCTCAGACTTAGCATTTGTCTGGGTCAGCCTTAGAGGCAGCTGAACTCTCCTTGACTGCAGCATGTATTTTCTCTGGGCCAGATGAAAGGATATATATATATATATATATATATATATATATAATATATATATTTTTCCAGAAGTCTATATTCCAAGAACTCTGAGATCTTCTGAGACAGATTATTCCTGCCTCCTGTGGCCAAACTTCCACTGCCTGCAGAAGTGAGGACAGTTTCATTGGCCCAGTTCTATCATTGACAGATTGTCAGCTGTGGATTTGTTCTCTGAAGCAGGGTTTCAGCTGTGCTGATTTTGGGGGGAAGATGTCAGTGTTATTTCTGAAGAGGTTTGGTCTAGGCAGGATTAGGTAAATTGCAATAGCAGTCTTCAGCAAAGTGGGTTTAAGCTTTACTGATTGAAATTAAGTTTTGCTAAAAGCTGTGTTTGAGTGTAGTGATGCCATGTCTTCCTATTGCTAGGGTGGCAATCAAAGCAATGTCAAATAAGAAACATCTGTGGAAGCAGCAATTCTTAAAGGTAAAATGGTGTTGTTGTCTTTATAAAAAGTGCAGAAGTAGGTTGGCTAGTGTACCTATATCTGATTATGTTTTGAATTGTTTCTCTTAGGAGACAGAAGCTGATAGTTGAATAGACAGCTTTTTGATACTGAGGGCACAGTTTTGTATGCACAGTTAAATTTTATTTTTTCCTTGAGGAAAGTGGCAAAGAGGCAGCAGAACTCCTCAGCAGGTCTTCTGTGGGTGGGGGGATTGTTTTTTTAACCCCTGGGAAAACTACAGTTTTCTTTCAGTGCTTTGTGAGCCTCACTGAAGAACATGAATTTGTTGAAACAGTTACTACCTTTAATTCACGGGTGAGCTCACCCTGGCACAATCGCTATCCTTGTTTCTTCATATCAATTGCCTGTCCTTAGTCTGTTTCTATTGTGATATAGATACCTTATATAAAGCCTTTATGATGTATGTTTCAAAATGGGCTTCTAAATTTAAATGTCTATTTAAATTTAGAAGCCCATTTTGAAACGTGTGTGTGTGTACACACGCACACAGAGCACAAATATTGGCTTTGACCCTCATGGAGCCAGGAGGGAATTGGTCAATAGGAACAATACAGGTTCACGAGACTCATCTCTGGTGTGTTCAGAGAAACATTTAGTATGATTTCTTAACATAGTAATGCTCAGTCATGCGCTGCTTTTGACTACATGATAAAAGCATTATTGTAAATGAAAGTGATGCTCTGGCCAAGCAAACAGCTATAAGCTAAGGTGAGCTATAGATGTTATAACTGGCTGATTTGCTGAAGTGCTGTTTAAGTGCCTAAACTGACATAAGAACTTAATGTTGGATACTCCTTTTTTCGTTAGAAGAGACATGAAAAAGCAAAATACTCTGACAAGTCTGGAGACCTGTGCAAGTTTTAATGGCAATAAAAACAATAAGTTGTTTCTGTAGGCTGCACATGCTGATTCTAGCCACAAGCAATTGAGTCTTTAGATGGAAAAAGAGAAAGGAGTAAAGTATCCATATACTGGATATTGAAATTTGTTCTGTGTGCTTGTTTTGAAATGGCTTAACTAGGAAAACATTATGCTCTATTAGCCTGGGATTAAACTATTAATAATAGATTTTCTATATAATGTTAAAATAAAACATGATTTTTGTGGGAAGATGGAGCCTTATATCCCTCTTTCCTTATTATCCATCTTTTTGCCAATGGTGAGAGGGTGTGACTTGCAATTTCTACCCAAGAACAGTCCTCATTGAAATGTGTAGACACTACCGTGATTGAGATCAGCATAGGTAAAGATTTCCAGGGTTTTGTAGTGAATGAGTTTTAAATCAGTACGTGAACTTTCAGACTGATGTATCCTATTATTTTTCACCCCAAATAGGATTGTGCTGCAAAACTGTAAACTGCTGAAAGGGTTTAGGATTAATTAATTGACATTGGGTGTTATATCAGGCTAGAACACTGCTAAACAAATTTATGCCTTGATTTAGGGCTTAATTTTTCTATTGGCTGTCCATGAATCCCACATTTTAATGGTGATAGTATGTGAAAATCCAGTTTTCAAACCTGAGCTATTTTGGCCAACTTTTAGAAACAAGCCTTAACTTCCTTTTAACTTTTTAAGAATAAACAAGACGAAGACAATTTTCTTTCAGCAACACAGAACAGCAGGAGCTAAATCTTGTTCTCGGTTATTAGGGCATTGAGCTGAAATAATAGTGAAGTTGCTCTGCATTTTTCCCAGCTTGGAGAGTAGAATCTGTCCCCGGGAGTTTGGAAAATACTTAATTTTTCCAAATTGCTAAAGTTGGCAGTGTGATTTCTTTTCTCTTTTCTTTTAAGAAGGTAGGGGAGGAGATGGGGGAAGCAAAGAAATGGATTTGTCTAGAATGGCCTGTAGAAAATATGAAATGACCAAACCTGTTTAGTCTTTATTTAAATAGTTTCAACAGATGGCAGTTCTCTTTTTAATCAACAATATGAAATTATTGTCAACAATAAACATTTTTGTAAATGTCTGCCAAACCATCCATCTTGGCCAGTCTCTTTTATTTGGAGCTTATAACATGAATCTATTTTTTTTTTTTCCTAAATGCCTGATATAATAGCCCTCTCTGCTCTGGCGTTTACTGAGCATGGGATAGTCCCACATATCCTGTCACCAGCTTGGCTGAGCTGGGAAGGTTATTAACC
The DNA here is from genome assembly GCF_003343035.1 of Apteryx rowi. NCBI lineage: Eukaryota > Metazoa > Chordata > Aves > Apterygiformes > Apterygidae > Apteryx > Apteryx rowi. The sequence goes on from NW_020447242.1 coordinate 1,831,360, forward strand.
CTTTAGCATGAAATCTAAGGTGAAGGTCAGTGGCAGGCTGCTGAGAGTCTATATACAGAGTTAGCATGTACTCTCCTAAATGATTAATGAATTAATCTCTGGAAATGTGTCACTGATTTGATATAAGGTAATCTTAGCACTTTTCTGATCTGGCTTCCCAAGTTATTTTTGATGGGAAATGAAATCACAAGTTAGCCAGGTAGCGTGGCTCCACACGAAATACCTCTTGCTATTTTGTATTGTGGGCCATAACCTTTTCTGTCTGTGACTCATTCTGCATATAATGGAGATTCAATATTTTAGAAGTGTCATAGGTGAACCAGAAAATTTGAGAAAGAAAGGAAGACTTTTTTTTTCCTTTCCAAACCTCAGAAATCTAAATTTAAACACAGTGTTCATCACAGATCTTTTTTTATGCAGCATTTAAGGTAAAGTCTGAATGTATGGTGCACATATATGTTCAAATCTTATTCATGTATTTTCTGAAATCCCTTGGTTTTGATAAGACTTTTAAAGAAGCTGATTAGGAGTGGGTACTCTAAAATTTGATCCTCCTTCTGCTACCAGCTTTACCACTTGCCCAGAAACAGTCGCTGTCATCAAACATTAGGAGGAAAATCACAAAGGGCTCAAGTCAGTGAGATACAAAGGAATACCAGGCTGCTCTGATGCCTTAAAATTTATTCAGATAAGTTCCACTACTGAATTGGGACCACAGCTGCTAAATGTAAGCAGTAGTAGAATCCTTTTTTCTGTCTTTTTTTGGTGCAGCACTGAAAAAAACCTAGGCTCTTCAACATGGCCTGCAACACTGCATAGGAGAATTATGCTTCCCTAGCAGGGACASATATAAGTGTGATGGTGGAGTCAAGCAGAACACTGGTCACCACTTACCTTCCCAAAAGGCTTCAACAAGATCTTTATTCTCCCATTTTCAAAACTTCAGAGCAGTCCTACAGCAACTACAAGTGGTCCAAATTCCACTAGCTCAGCATGTGGCCCTTTATTGGTTTGAGCCAGCTTCTTATCATTCTCAGTCAAAATCACACGGAAGTTTTTGATACAGTGAATCCTTTCTTTGTTCTGCTACCCAGTGTGTGTCAACACATGACTTATTTGTTGTATCTCGCAAAGAGAAAGACTACTCAAAATGGGGACACTGGAATGACTGTAGCTTATCATAGTCACATGGTACAGTGCCTACCTTTTTTCTTCCTAGACATCAGCATAACTAAATGAAAGAGGACCACTTTTTTTTCATGGCTGTATAAGAAGACTGTCAAACTTCAGATGTGGTGGAAAGGCAGCTTATTTTTTTGGTATGTAAAATCCCATGGATTGACTGACTCCCCCCCCC
>NW_020447242.1:1832951-1846816 GCF_003343035.1 Apteryx rowi
CTCCCAATAGGCCTTATATAAGATGCAGGAAATTATTTCATCCATTGTCTGAATGATCCAAACCAGTGTAAGTGTCTCTATTTCTATTTTCTGGCTCCTCAGATCTTGTCAGGAAACTATCAACATGCAGCCAAATTCCTGGAACCTTTTAAGAAGAGAAAAGCCACCCTTCCCACAGAAGTGCCTCTTCTTGATAGTCGGGAGCAGGCTCACTACTTCAGTCCCCCTGCCCCACAGTAAATAGCAGATCATCTGCAGGTACAAACATGACTTTCACTTTAAGGCTTCCAACATATTTTGTTGTCAGAATCTGGAAAAAATATCGATCATATCAGTGGATTGGCATAGCTGACTTGCACTTCAGTAATGAGTATTCTATTAAAATCCATTCTGTGGTTAAGTTGGTAGCTAGAACATGGAAAACGAGTTGTGTCCTGATTTTCTTTCCCTTGGAGGATCATAACACCTTTAGCTCACTATGAAGCTAATAAGAGTTGTGAGGTCTCTCTGTACCTTGGAGACAATCAGGCCACTGCTGTTTTGTAACTAGATTTTATTGCTTACTTTGAATAGCAAAAGCTTAACAAGAAAAATCAATATATTAAAGGCTAAATCTACAAATGTTTTGCAATCACACAACATTAAGCAAACTTCAGGCAAACAAATGTGTGATGTTCAAATTTCCATTAGTCATTTAGAATGGAAAAACTGACGTGTGATTGCCAATTAGTTGGATAGGAAAGTCAACTTATTTAACCAAGAAATCACAGTGCGGTATCAGGCTCCTTAATTGAAACAAATATCTCATTACAAAGGTACTTTTGTACTTCTGTTGTGTTTGAGATCAGTTGTCATTCAGGTACTGAAGAGCTATAAAATGAAATGCATTTGGACTTTATCAAAAGTAGGGCTTGCTCCTCCTTTTCAAAGTTTCATCACTTATTTAAATATGACAGGCCTGTACAGCACTGCTAGTTAATGGTGAACTAATAACTTCCTAAACTGTCTATTTAAAAAAAATCCAGAAAAATCACAGAGTATTTCACTGTCACTTCAGCACATGAGCTTTCTTTCTCTTTCTGGCTCAGATGAATGTTTCCCAAACTGAGTCAAAATAGCTGCTTTTAACTTTCTTCACTCTGGTTATATGTTGCCAACTTTCGGGGAACTAGTGTCAGCATGTATCTTATGCAAGAAGGGCTCAAAGGCTAACCAGTGCATCTGGAACTGCCATGAAATCTTTTTCTTTTTTTTTTTTTTTGGTGGGGAGAAGTTTTTAAAGTTCAAAACTTCATCAGCTTAGGGCCACTGCTTTACCTCTAAGTTCATTGTGTAGACAGGCATGAGAGAAAGCAAATACTGTCTAGGAAAAAAAATCTAGATATGTTTTGTCCCTATACTCTGCACTGACTAATCAAATTGTAACTTAGGGTGATGTAGGATGAGGTAACTTTCATTTTCAAAAAGGCCCATAAGCACTAATCCTTCAGAACGCTGAGAAGTTCTGTTCCCTGTAACAGTGTGCCATGGCACACCTTAATTCCTCTTTTTCTTGCATGTTCCTTTTTATAGAGCCCCTGTTCTTGCATCAGGTAGGAACAGGCTGGTGCCAGCCTTGAGACTTGAATGGGTTGAAAACGTGTAAAATGCAAGGTGGCTGCTTCTCCCCTTCGAAACACATTAGCTAGAAGGCTGCCAGGAGCTGCAGCTGCATCCTGATGTGTGCTCTTTTCTTGTTGCCTCTACTACTGGAAAAGAGTAGCTCAGGTAAGAGAAGGGATATAGTTTGGTAAGAGGCCCGAAGCCTTAGCTTGAAGGTGAGGAATTGGGATAAAGAACAGTCTGATCGTGTGGAATTTTATCAAGGAAGGTGACTGGTTCCTTTGGCGTTTGGTGTGTCTGAGCCTGTGCTGCAGGCAGGAATTGCTCCCTACCCTCTAGATGGATGGAGGTACTAGGCTGTCACTGGAAACTGCTTATAGATGATAGGCATGAAGAGTCTTTTAGACATCTGGAGTTTATTTAACACTGACTACTCTTTGCATTGATGCTTAGGTTCTATTAATGCTAATGGTGAAACCTCATTTGGAAGAAATATGCTGGTGATTTCTGGATGAATTCCTGCCTCCCAGGAACCCGTTCAGAGAGCTGGTGATAAGGGGAGCTCTTGTCAGTAAAACCCCAATTGCAAACAACAGAGTCCAACGCTGCTGCTCGCTTGTACTGTTTCATGTGGCTGACATCATCTCCTAGACGGACAGGCCTCTTACTTCCTTAGCTTGTTTACAAATCACATGTGTTCTGTCCCTGCAGTTCACAGCCAGGATTTTTTGTTGTTGTTGTGTGTTTGTGTGTAAGAGTTAGCTTGGCAGCCATCCCTATGGAAGAATGCAAAGCCAATCACTTCTGGTGTACATGCAGCTTACTTCTATTGAAAGTACTGGATGTAACTAAGGAAGATGTGATGAACTTCTATCACAAACAAAAACAAAAGATTCAGCATGTTCTGCTCCTCTTTCTTTGTATTTAAAAAGGAACACCTAGAATTCTGGAAAAAGATTTTTGTAAGGCTGTGAAGTCAAGAGTGAGTTTGTAATTTGCCTGGCTCCAGGAGCTCAAGGAGTCCTCACTGAGATGCATCCCTGAGCAGGGAACTGTTCCTTTAGAGTTGTAAGGACAAGTATAATTAATTCCAGAATTTCTCCTTGGTCCAATATCCCTCAAAAAGCCAGACAGTATAAAAACCAGGGCCAAATGAAACTTTTTTATTCTTGATTCTAAAATACCCTGCAGTGAATTCAAGCAGAGAAAAGATATTTTAACATAATTTAGTGGAACCAAAAAAAGATGGTTTGTTAACTATAAATGACTGCTACTAACTACTAAAACTAACAACTTAGTATATTTTGATGCAGCTGGTCACTCTTTTGCCAAAAGTTATCCTGGATGACTTTTTTTCCTTCGTTTCTATTCCTTATGCACCTATATGTGCATAGACTAAAGCAAATGGGAAAGAAGCAAGGTAACGATCTTGCTCACATCAGTTTCATACCTGCATTGGCCTTAAGATTTAGTTAACTCCAATGGATGTTTTGACTGCACTCTTCACCAGTTTGACTGAAGGAAATGGAGCCCAACCTGTTGACAGCTTTCTTGAAGATGGACAGCTCTGCACCTCCCTGTACATCACATAGAAAACCCAGTGCTGAGCTGAAGATGTAAAAGCTCAAAGCTTCAGTTGATTCTCTTGAGCAAATCACAACTAGCATAAAAAGATATCGGGTGATGCCTTCATGTTGCATCTGAAATATGAGCACACAGTACAGAATGGAGCTAATTGCCTATCTCCAGCAGCAGCATGTGCCAAATGGCTGACATAGTTGAGCGGCTCCATGTAACATTGCTGACACCCTATAAAGAAGTGTTTGTGCAATAGGTCTTCAAACATAAATAAAATCAAGAGGCATGATGAAATGACATGCTGTACTTCAAACGTGATGGCAGGGGGTTTTGTCCCCACACCCCTTTTTTTTACTTTGACTGTCAAAATCATACTTTTCAAGACTGAAATTCTGAGCATAGCTGGGTTTTGCTCTCCTTCCAGCTTTCCCCTTCTGACTTTTACAAAGTGCTGTACAGTCTGTCAGATCAGTTTGGAGGGGTATTGGAACATGAAGCTTTTGTCTCTCACTCAAGAGAACCCCTGTTTATTTTGTGTGGCGATATTATGTCCCCTTCTTCTATTTCCCCTCTCCTCAAAGATACTTGCTCCTGGTAGCAGTTGGCTTAAGTTTACTACAGTTGGATTAAGTTTGTCCATTCAGCATCATTTGAGAACACTGAATTCCTGATTAGTTATACGCACTGTTATTATATGGAGAGCTGGTTTCATTCTCAGCCAAACCATTTCTCTTAGTCTTTGTGGAAATCAGGCTACTCATCAATGTGGAAAGTCTGGATAGATGGAACCAATGTGAACACAGCTGGAAAACAATCATTATAGTGAAGACAGACTGAGCTTGGGGAAAAAATGACTTGAAGAATCAAGGATATATTTTAGTTGGTTGTATTAGAAAACTTCTGAGGAAAAATTCCTCCCTTGTGCAAAAGCTTTTATGTTCAATTCTAACTAATTCCAGTAAAATTAATTTTGGAGTCGGTTATCTTCCCAGGTCTGTGAATGAAGATGAGAGTTGGCATATTCCCACATGAAAAGAAATTTCAATATTGTTATCCCATTCAATCCTTGCTTAACTCCTTGCAGACATTGTTTAAGGAGGAATGTTATGAGTGTAGTAATACTGGGCAGAGGATGGGAGCAGTTGTTAATTCTGGCCTTAAATGTTACCAAATGATATTGGTTACCATAGAGTTCTTTCCCATGAGCAACTGTCATTGTCTTTTTATTTCATTCCTACTTCTTTCCATGAGTAAGACGGCATGGACTCAGAACAGCAAGAGGACTTGTACAATCACCTAATAAAACTTCTTTCTTGAGAAAGTCTGAGAAGTAGGGTCTCTTTAGCTTCTGGAAGGAGGTGACTTTGGAAAGAGGGGCAATATATTTATTTATTTAAACAAACTGTGTGGCCATGAGTGTCTGAAAGACTCAATTCACAGTAGCCACAGCATGAAGAATGTGAGAAGATTTGCTTTGTAACTAAGGCAGTGGGCTTTGACTATATGGCTACTGTTGATGTATGACACAAGAGAGTTAACTTTGCATGGTTTTACATAGACAAGGACTGTGCAAAGCAGCAAACTCCAACTTGGCTCACCAAGTTGTGCAGTACACTTACTGGCAACCTTGTGCTGCGGGTCAAACATCACCCTGAGATGAGAAAACTGACCATCATCAGGATGGTCCAAGCAAAGGTGAAGGATCCTGAAATTCATGATAGTATTGTTTGTGAACGTCAAGGGGGAGATCTTCATATCTCAGTGGCATTAGCGGCTATCTTTGAAAATTTATGGACCATGGGTGAAGCAATGGAAGGCTTGAAAAAAACTGAAAACCTGTCTGTCTACCTTTTCTTTTTAAAGAGGGCGAAAAGAGGTAGCTGGTGAACCATTTTGCAGCTTAATATAAATTTTTGCAGAAACACTAGACAAATACAATAGAGTTTCTATAAGTATCTAGATGAAAACAAGGACATGAGAAACAGCCAACAGACTTGTCAAGAACAAATTGTGTCCAATTTAATCTCATTCTTTGAAAATATAGAAGTCTTAATGAAGAAAATGTTATACACAAATGTTATATGCTTTGCTTTTAGTTAAAAAAAAAAAAGTTGTGGTGTTTCAGCTGACACTTTTTGACTAGGAAGCATGGTTAGCTCTATGTGCTGCAGGCTGGGTGCAATGCTAGTGGGAAAACCATTCTCAGAATTCAGTGGCTTAATGTTGGTGAACATGACCTGTGTATGGTAGTTATACTTGTATTGAYTCATTGTATTAATAACTTGGATGATGAAATAAGAGTACTGCCATTAAATTTTTAAGTAACATTAAGCTGGAAGGGAATGTGTAGACAGGCTTAGAATTAAAACTGATTTTGACAAGTTGGTGAATACTAGTCAACAAGGACAAGTGCAGAGTAGTACATCTCAGGAGGAATCATCATTTCTTCAGATTGAAGAGCAACTGAGTAAGCAACACTTCTGCCAAAGTGGATTCGGAATGATTGTGGACCACAGGCTTCATAAGTCAGCAGAGCTTTTCAGTTGAAAAAGTAAACAGTCTACTAAGAGTGAAAATAGAAGATGGCTTGTGAAAGTAAGGCGAAACAATCTTTCTTCACGGTTCGGTGTGAAATGCTTCCATGTGTTTGTGTGTGGAAGAAAAATGATTTTAAGAAGGTCAAGTAAATAGCAAACTGGTCAAAGAACTAGAATAAATGATTTTCAGAACAAAGAATAAATTTGTTAACATGTGTATATAACTAAGAGAAAGTAAGCTTCCAGAGACTTTAGAAAAACCTTTCAAAGGTGACGGAAGGAGACAGTCTGTTCTCCCAAACACATGACAAATACATGAGGAAGTAATGAATTTAAGCTGCAGAAAGGAAGCTTTGCTTACTATTTAAGCCCTTTCCCTAAGGATAGGGAAGCTCAGTGCAGGAAAGCTGTGAAGCCTTGGTGTGCCATGCTGCGGCTGTGAGGAACAGGTTAGACAAACATGTTTCAGGAGTGCCATGTAGTTGATCCGGCTTTAGTCAGGAGGGGGGATTAGGTGCTCTCTTCGGGTGCCCTCTAGTCTGTGATGTTGAGCAGTAATCTGGAAATCCTAAACAAAGCTTCAAACTGATTTGCCAACCTCAGTACAGGGATATAAATCAGGACTGGGGCAGCTGTAAAGGGAGCCTAGATTTTTCCCTTTCCCTTCTGTTCTCATGTGTCATAGGTAGTTTCTCTCTTGTCACTCTGTTCTCAGTCTAACCTCAGGTACCCAAATGGAGGTTTGTAGTGGAGGTCAAAAATCATATGGACACATTGAATTCATGTGTGTAGTACAATGAAATATTGTGATCTGGATGTCAAAGTACCCCAGGCTGGTGAATTCTCCATTGAGAGAATGGCATGGGCAGCCTTGTTGCTTAACCCCTTTTAAAAATAGTATGCTTTGTTTTAGCAATAAGTGAGAAACAGATAGCCCTTAATTTATCATGGGATTGTTTATTTTACATCAATTGGCCATATGCAGATGATACAGTTACTTCTGAAATTGTATCGCTTTGTCTTTTGGAGCACTAACAATGGGAACGGAAACTTGCGTAGGCTGTAATTATGAACATCTCTATCTTCTGTTCTTTATTCATCTCCCTAATAACTGAATGTTTGCTGTCTCTGTAAATGAACAAATAACTGCGCACTAGTCTCCTTGGAAAGCAACAAGATTTCACTGTGTATGTCTGCATATGTTTCTCTCAAGGTGAACTTTTCGTAACAGACTAATATGCAGTGTATCAGATTTTTCATCATAGAGAGAGAGCATGTATGAATGAAAACAAAGCATTACTGAAAACAACCGTACAAAATGCAAACAGTGTGAATGTAAATGCTGGACCTGCAGTGATGCTACTCTCCTCCCCCTCCCCCTTCAGTTTTATCCTGGCTGCCTATACCCAGCCACAGGAATCGGATGCTCAAGCTCTTTCTTCTTAGCAGAAGTGGTTTCTGTTTCCTTTCTTACACAATTAAGAGTCTCAGCTGAGATCTAACGTTATCTTCTGAGATTAATCTAATGCAAAAATCTTGGCAGATAAAAGAAATCAGTAGCAGAAAACCCAGAAGACATTGAAGAAAAGCTTTATGCATGTGTGGTGTGTTGTGTGGGTTTTTTTTGTTTGTTTGTTTGTTTTTTCCCCTCTCTGAGAGGGAGAGAGAGAGAGAGTGTTCATGTGAGTGGGCCTAAATATTCCAGAGAGCTATTAACACTAGTAAAGTTGCAGCTTAAGACTCTGCTTTCCACTCTTTCTGCCTGGGCCAGAAGGTTAGATGCAATTCAGTAAAAGTGCTTCTTCCATAAAGTTAACAGAAGAGACTTTCATTTGACATGACTTGGGATATTCATTTTGCTGTGTAGCTGCTTTATTTTTAATTATTATTTTTTATTAGACTTTGAGCAACCAGGTGACAGTCTTTTAGTTTAATGCCATGGTATCAAGAGAGCTAACAAACTACTGCAGACTTGTGAGCACTGTACTACAAAATGCTAATACTGCAACATTAATTTTTCATGTTATTACAATAAATGAAATATAATTTTGAATTTCATAAAAACCTCATTTGTTTTTAAATTCTTTTACAAAGCTGCACCACATACAATGTCTACTTGAAACTGCTATACTGTGTTCTGAGGGGAAAATGAAGTTGATCTAAGTTTGAAAAAATACATTCTTTAAGAATAATAATCCTGATATCACCAATCCACCCTCCCTTCATTCTGTCAGAAAAAGCTGAAAATATTTCTGAAGGACACTTGGTAAGGATACAACTAAAAATCTGAAAGAACACTCGCACATTCTTCCCTGACTTGTGTTGATATTTTTTGACCGTCAAGGTAACAGAAGCTCTGGAAATCAGTTTGAAGCTAGTTTCCCCATTTCTGTACTAAATTAGACTGGTGTGTAGTCATTGTCACTGTACTAAAAACTCACTTTAAAAATTGAGATTGTATCTACAAAATCGTCATAATTCAGAGAAAATTTGCAGTATCTTGTTTGTTCTCTAGTATGCTGCCTCACCTGTGAGCTTTAATGTTGTACCTATGCCATTTTTTTCCCAAGTTTTCTTACAAAAGCATTAGTAACAGTGTTTTTAATACATAATTTTGTGATATTGCTTTCTTTCAAGAGTGGAAGATTTTTTTTCAACTTAAAATACAAAGAAATTATGATTATACTGGAGTAGTTACCTAAACGAAATGTTTATAGCACTGCAACAAAGAATTTTCACCAATTTAATGACGTCAGTTTTTCTGATGACTTAATCTTCTTGGCACAGAGCAGTTCATATACACAAATCCCCAGAATAAAGGCAGCTTTTTTTTTCCTAATATATTTATAGATATTCTCATTACAAATATAAATTCATCATTCTTTGCCTCCAACTAAGCTCTTACACTGGATGGCATTTTGAGTTTTAAAGGTTAATTATGCACTTTGCAAACAAGTGTTTTCCTACTAATTTGCTTTTCATTATTAGGTATCATCAGGCCTAAAGTTCATAACTTCAGTTCTTCCCTTTGAAAACTCCCACAATTGTGAATGCCCTGCACCATCCCGAAGAGTGCGTCCGCAGCAGAGTCATAAGCAATGTGTCAGTGTTACGACAATCACTAAGTTATGTCAGAAGGGAAGAAAAGTCCACCAGATTTGCAAGGAGTTGCTCTTTTTACTGTCCTTTGTGTGCTCTATGGAAAAGATTAATACAGTACTGTGAAATCAAAATGTGTTGAGAGACTGTTCTGAGGCAAACAGCTGCTGCATTAGATTTTCATCATTGCAGGACTGATGAGATTTACTTTGGACTGCTTTTTTTTTTTTTCCATTGGCACTGATCCCCAGTGATAAGAATTCTTGTCTTTCTGCTGGTTATATTTTAACCTACCTGCTGGTTTCTTATTTGAGAAGTTAAAGGGAGTAGACTTTCGGGGAAGGTCTGAAGTAACTTTACACAACTTCTAGGACTTTTCTTTAAAGCAAACTGTTAGATGCTACTGTTGTACACCCAATCCTTTGATGGTTATAACACCTTAATGTATGTAATTGACTTAGGTAATGTAGAGAAACTAATTAACAGATGTTCTGAGGACTTTCCTGGCACTCATTGAAAGTGGACTCTTCCTGCAGATTTGTAAATGCACTGTGGAACTCAGCACTTCTCTTGCAAGTTAGAGCAGTGATCCTAGTGGCAGCTATATTAGTTGGCACTGGGAAGCTATTTTTAGACCTTCAGCTATTTAGGTAATTGAAGCTTTTCCCCTTTTAACTAATGCATTCTGTGTTGTGGAGCTCAGCTGGGGTCAGCTTCATGTAAGGGAAGTAGCCACATAAAGCACTGTGGAGTATATTAGAAGCAATAAAGAACTAACCCCAAATTTGGGGGTCCAGTGGCCATCAAAACAGAGCACTAGAGTAAGTGAATGTGGAAGTGCAGATTTCTTTAAGTAGCTTTGAAAGACCTATAACACTGTATCCCATTTACTTAACAGTGAAAATGCAGTAGTGTTATTAACTCTCCTTGTGTACAGTGTCACAAGTGTGGTCACTGCAGCTAACACGGGAAGTCGTAGAGATCTAAGTGGCATACCAAAGTGTCTGAGGGCAAATGGGATTATTTCAGCAAGCCAGACACCGCTGAGAAAGGGCCAGGTCCAAAACTGGAACTGGATTCTGACCAAGTTCAGTATTTCCGTACTGCTTTAACCTTTTTGACCTCTAACTTTCCAGTTTGCATGTTGGGCTTCTATAAGAAACACTTTCATGAGGTAGGGCTGGATCGCTCGGCACCTAAAACTAAGCTGGATCCAGAATTAAGTGTTTCTCTATAAGTGGCCAAAGGAATATGATCCAATAGGCATCAAACAAGATACAGCTGCCTAGAAAATGTGACTTTTTAAAGGGTTTTATATTGTGTGCCCTAACTGCCATGGATGTGCTAGACACATGTTTAGTTCTCTCATTGGCATAATGTTTATCTCCTGTAGTGTCCTTTAATATATCTTAATTTATAATCTTACTAAACTCTGTTTTCCCTTTTCACAAACATAAAATTTTTGAGCAGAACAGAATAATGAGTCATAAAGGCTGCATCAGAAAACCAAAGTGGTTTAGCAGTCTGTGTGATATGGTTAGTTTCTCTCGAATGCTTATATAACTCACTTGAAGTAAAGTCCAGTGGTAGACATACTCCCTGTAGCAGCTTATACCCCAGTTCAGTTTTGTGTGGTATTTGGGATCTGTGAAATGTGTGGAAGACAAAGGCCATGTTCCTTAGAATTTCTTTGGGATTATTAGTAAAAGTGATACTAAAATTACAGAGCAAATTTGGTTATCCTCTTTTCTCCTCCCATTTCCCCCCCCCTAAACCAGCATCCACAGACTTTGTGCTTACACAGAGGCATGGGCAGCAATTTAATAAATAAAGATGAAGTAATATTTCTTTTTAGATAATTTGAGACAGTTTTAATTAGATGCATCATTCAGTATCCTGTAATGACTATCTGGCTAGTGGGGGGGGGGGGGGAGTGCAGAATGTCAGTCTAAATTCTGTGACATCTGATGACTTTCAGAAATAGAAGCAGCCAAACCTGGCAGGCATAGCTCTGGACAGACAGAAATGTCATAGCAGATCATGTACTCTTAGATGTGGGGTTTAGAGCACTTCTTTGGTAATTAAGTGCTTTTCACTTCTATACATCTTGGGAAAAGAGGGAAAACGAGTAATATTATGTCCTACAGAGACTGACTGGGAAGAATGTAATTGATTAGAGAAACCTCTTTTGAGGTCATTCGTTATATCAGCAGTCCCAAAATATTATTACAATCTAAGGAACTCTTGAATGAAGAGTCTTATAGATCTTATTTAAAGAATAAGTTGTCAAATATTTGGGTTCAAGACACCTTGTAAATTGGTGTGTTTCCTAGTTGAAACAATACAAAAACAGTTTGTAAAACTTGCAAATTTTTGGTTTGCTATTTTAAAAGGAAACACTTAGATCCTTAGATAAAATTATTTTTATTCAAAATTTGTTTTTTATTTGAAAGCAAAGGTCAACTATTTTAACACATCTTTTTTTGACTTGATCAGTACTAAACTCCAGGAGTCCCATTAGCAGTTTGTTTTYGGTGTAGTTCACAGACAAGTATCTGTCTTCAGAAAAACCATCCCAGATTCCATAATGTAGTTGCTTGGAGTCTATCCTGAAGGCAGTGAGTGGGCATGACTGTTAACTCTGTCACAACTTCAGGGTAGGAAAACCCTCTGGTCTGGCTTCAGCTCCCTGAGCGCTGCTACAGCTGGGCTTTGACAGGTGGATCGGTGAAAGCCTGTAGAGCTCTGACCGTATCCCTTCTCCTGGTGCTTTTTCTGTGGAGAGAAGGTGGTTCATTTCTACCATACAGGATTTCCTACCACCCTCCCGCTGTGCCCTTTAAAGCGTGAACATAGGCTGTTGCAACTCTCCTGTAACTCGGAGAGAGCAAGAGGGCGACCCGTCAGAGCACTCTGAGGCAACGCTAGGAGCCTTGTGCAACTGCTGCCTCTGTCGCACTTTTTCCCTGAGTTGCTAGGAGTTGTTCGTAGCGCTTGCGTGGTTTTTTTTTTTTTTTAATGTAGCTGTTTTATAATGAAGGTCACATGAATCCAAAGAACAACAATAAAGTATGTAGTTTCCCAGTAGTGATGATTTCTGGCAATGAGTTTCATATGTCCTAATTTGAAACAAAGGCAGTACAGGAAGAGAGTGACTCAGTCCCCAATGCAGAGTCCCAGAAAGTAAACACCGTCTAACTAGTCTTATCTGGATTTTAGGAGCTTGAACTAGGCGTTTCACTAGGCCTGGATTTCTGTGCCATGTGGGTATGTGTTAGGAGCTGAAGCAATTTGTGAACCCAGAAAATGTGTTGCTAAATGCTCTTTAGTTGAAAGATTTTTTAAAAAAGAGATAATGTATGTTGCCCTTGGAGAAGATGGCTGTATATTAGGAAGCTTTGCTTTATTCTCTGAACATATCCCCCAGCATTTTTCTTTTTCCAGGGGTGGAATGGGGAAGTAGGGAACAGGATTTTTGTCAGGGAGAAAATTCAGAGTGCGGCTTAGACTGTGCAAGTCTGAGTAAGTCCCCTGTCACAGGGAGCTTCCTGCCTCTGCAGTAGTGCTGTTTCTCCTTAGCCTACAAACTCCTCAAGTTGTCCAGCTCTTCTCTCGCCTCATGCAGTAAAGGAGCTGCTGCCATTTCCAGCACAGTGTTGTGGTCTCCTTCTCACAGAGGTATCTTGTATCTGGGATGCAGCTGAATGCTGGGCCCCAGCTGTGGTGGCTAGCAGTGGGGTAGAGGATGTTTCAGGGCTGCAGCTGTGTTGAGCACACCCTCTCTCCTTGCCCTGGTATGCAGGTGTGTTCTCCCTTCTCCCGCGTGCAAACGTATGATCCAACATAGAGACGTGTGTTAGCCCTGGTAGGTGAGCCTTTACCTGTGTTTCATCTGTCTGGCAGTCTATGAAGCTGAGTGAACTGCAGATGTATTCCAGCTTCGTAACGGCTCCTGCATCTGCTGCCTGTGGAGGGAGGGCTGAGGAAAGCCAAGTGCTGGCTACAGTACTCTCCTGAATGTCCTTGGGGGCTCTTAGGAGAGCATGTTGCTCGACTTTTCTGTCCCTTCCTCCCCTTTCGTAGTGTGGGTCCTTCAGTTTGTGTCTTCTCAGTGAAGCAGGTGGAATAAAAGCAGATGGCTCCCCTTCCAGCACTGAAACCCCCAAAGAGCATAACTGTGTGTGAACCAGTGCTATTATTACAATTTAATAATATACTGACGTGACCTTTGAATTCTAATCATCCCAGGAAGATGTTGGCAGCCAGTTTTTTTATACAGCACTTCTCAGTGTGTGTTGGAAAACACAGCAGCGTTAGCTCCATGTCACAGATGGAGGAATTGCCAAATAAGAAGTCAAGTAACATTAACACTGTCATGGAAGTGCAGAGCTAGATACTGTAGGCAGCTTTTTTTGTCAAAGAAACTTGGGCTAGCATTTTTCAGGCATCAAAATTTCCAGAGTAGCTAGGCATTTAGCAACCATGCTTTAGGATTTTCAAGGGTTCTTGATGCTGTACCTTCTCAGATGAGGGCACAGAACCCCTAACAAACATAGTGTTAAATTCTGTGCAAGTTATCTAAAAGTCCAAAAGTAACTTGCATGACCAGTGTTCCCTTATCATATTCAGGGAAACACTAGAGGTATTTCAGAAATGAGAACATCAGAAATATTATCTACTTAGACGGTGATCTGCAATGAAAAAATGCATCTCAGGTATCAATGTAAAACGTCCTTTGTTTTATTTTAGCACTTAGTGCCAGCATCCTGTGCCAAGCGCCGACTTGATTTGCGTCACTACTAAGGTGACTTAGTGCCAACACTAATTACAAGATGTATAGCGAAGATAACCTTAACTCTGGGGCTGACAGGGAGGTGAGGGTGTAGAGAGGCAGGTATGATGTTGTTTTTGCTCTGTGCAGATCGATGAAAACGCTGGCTGCTAGGGGCTCCTTTTCTGTTACCTTTTCACTCGTATCGCAACCTGCTCGCTGCCGGCTGTGGCCGGATTTCAGCTCTCCTAGGAATTAAGTCTATATAGTTTAAAAAA
>NW_020447242.1:1847171-1891715 GCF_003343035.1 Apteryx rowi
CACGGCCCGGCACGACCCGGCGCGGCGCGGCGGAACCGTGCGAAGCTGAAGCGGGGCCGCGGCTGAGCGCCTGTTTCCCGCGCGCGCGGTCAGCTGGCGGCTCGGAGGATGTTCTCAAGCAATGTGCTTCCTCTCTTCCAAGGACTCGCGTTTAAAAAGCAAGCAAACAAAAACGCCTATTGCTCTTGGCACGGCTTTGATGTTTTTAATCACTCGTACTTTTAAAATGAATTATAAGGAAAATCTTAAATTTAAGCTAAAGCTGCATATTTTGCATGCAACGAAGATTTAGGCCCTAAATGCTGAAGTGCATTGTGATTGATAGCTTTTACTAGGGGCAGTGTGGGTTGTTGACTTAAATGAAAGACCTGTTAGAAACCCAGCTTTTCATTTTGCTTGGATTTGTATGGATTGCAGAAAACAAAAATCCAGCCCTCTTTCTCCTTTGCACCTCTCTCTGCCCCACAAGCCTCCAAATTATATACTGGGTTTCTGATTATGCTTTAGGCTGAAAATTAAAATGTGTGTGTCTACCATATTAGCTAAAAAGCCTTTGACTTAATTTAGGCAAGTTCCTGGTTTTGTCATCAGCTTTGTGAATAATCATGTTCTTGTGTATAAGCATTCCCTTTCCCATTGAAAAACCAGCTGCAGTTTGTTAGCACTGAGTAAATTAGCACTATCAAGAGATTTGGACTTGTTTGATGTTGGGGAGGGGTAGTGCCATTGCATGTGAATGGATGAAAATGTTCATTCAAACTCCTATGAAATGTAACTGCTGAGTTTCATACAGCTTTACTTGGAGATGCTTTGCAAACTTCAGCTCTGTATATTGCAGAAAGTGTTAGGTAAAAGCTAGTTAACGGGTGCATTTCAAATCTTCCATAAGTCCAGATCTCCAGCATAGCTCTTCAGCACATAACCACTTGCATCACCAAGGGGGATATATTTCAATCTATCTGACTGCCTTTGGCATGCAGAGTTTGTGCAGTGTCAGATATGCCTGTTGTTAACTTATACTGTGAGACATGTGAAAAGATAAATGTAAAACAAGTGGAGTGCTGGCTTAGGTTGTCTTTTTTTTTTTTTATCTAACCAATCTGTATGGTGTTTTTTCTTTCTCTCTTTCTTTCTTTCTTTCTTTCTCTCTCTCTCTCTCTCTCTCTCTCCAGACAAGGGTTTCTAAAAATACTTGTTGGTGTTTCTCTTTTTTGTTTTTTGGGTGCCCATGCTGAAACAACAAACTTTCAGAAAGTAGTATCAGTACCTGAAAAGAGGCTCCTTTAAGGTGACTAAATACAAAATACTCAATAAAAAAATTTATTGTCCTTGTTTTTTGTTTGCCAAACAAATGAAAACAGTGTTTCATTTAAATTAAAAATGTGTAATGTTTCAGCTGAAATAGTTGTTTTATGTTGATGGTAAGCAAAACGAAATGTAGAAATCAGGGTATTTAACCTCTCTCTTACCTTTCAAAAATTAGGCCAGTTGTGAGTTTAAAAAATATGCCTTGGAAATGACCATTTTAATTTTTACTTTAAGATCTTTCTGTTTTTGAGGAACACTTCAGATCTAATTCATTACTAAATTTCATTCAAATTAATGAAAAATTTTGCACATCTTTAGTGAGCTTTCTCTGCAGATGAGTGTTAATCTATCTCGGTTGTGAATCAAATGCTCTTTAACACTCATAGGCATTGACTGCCAGCTCCTTTCCCCACCTCCCCTTCCCTTCCTGGCTTTTCTAATATCTCCAACGAGTGCTGTAACCTTCCTCCAGGACTTGATTGTCCCTTAGGTCCAAGTGAGCCTGCTAGGCTCTCCCTGCTGTTGTCCTTACGACTGTAATGGTTTTCCAAATGAAATGCTTGGACTCCATTGCCTACCTGCATCTGTTGAGCTTGCAGGTATTCTAGGTACCATGTCTGATCAGGACATGTGAGCATTGAAGCCAGAATTTCTAGGTTCTCAGCAGAAATGCTGATAAACTTGCAGTGTATGCTTGATGGCAAAGTTTGAAAGCAGGGTTTCAAGGGGGAAGATGAAGGCTATTCTAAAGACCAGAAAGGAGGTTGCTAAAAACATCCTTCTAGCCTAATGAAGATCAGGGGAGAAAAGACCGCAAGCATTAATTGGAAGTAGATTGAGAGGCTAGAACTATACAGGCCTAAACAAGAAGACAAAAGGGTTGTATGGCCTCAATAACATTAAGTTACCATGGACTCAGGTAAGAATGAGAGAATAGGCTGGACAAGCAGTATAAGGGAGCTCTAGGTTTGTTTAGTTTTGTTTTTTGGGTTTCTTTTCATATTAAAAACTTGTCTACGCCCTTAGTAGGGAATGTATTGAGAACAAGTCATCTCCAGCTGGAACCACACAGACCTCGTGGCCCCTTTTTTTGCAGCTGCAGAATATCTGTGTAGTAATAACCTCAGTGGATTCAGATAATTCTGAGGAATAGATATACTGAATTTTTGCTCTCTTTTTTTCCTTTGATTTAGCAGCTGGAAACAGGAGAACCTAGCACACTGTGACCTGGTTTTTGCACTGTCCTTCAGGAACTTGATAGTGATCCAAAAAACATTCCATAGATCGCAGTTTGTTGACACAGTACCTCAATATGAACCATGAGCAGGCTGAATTTGTTCTATAATTACTGGTACTAGCAACGATTGGAAATGGAGCTGTTCTTGAAGTATTTCTAGCATGATCCAAACTTGGAAGCCCTAGAAAATGAACGTTACATAACAGAATTTGGTCTGGCATAAGTTGTTTTGAGGTGTCATCAGATGATACCACTACGCTGACCTGCTGAATACGAGTTTCAGTGTTGCGGTTCTTTCCTCGCTTACCTGTGTGTTCCCACTGCTGTGCTGGCACTCCACTGAGCCAATAGAAGAGCTAAGCTGGCGGAAGACTATTTTTGTATGCTTAGTTTTTTGCCAGTCTAACTGCCTGAGTTCCCTTACTGTAAGGTCAGTTGAGTGCCAGTGCCAACACAAGGGAAAGCAGCAAGTCAGCTGCTTTAATGTAAGCTAGTATGAGACTTGCTTTATTATTATCCCTATAGAATTAATGAGGAGTATGAAAAAATGAAAACAAGGGAAACCTAATATATGGGGGAAGAAAGGAAAATGTCTTTAAATGTATTTCAGCAGCACCCACAGAATGTATCTTTTATGAAGAAAGCAAGAATACAATTAGGTTGAGTGTTTTTATTTTTTTAAGAGTAAGATTTCAGATCTCTGAAAAGCAAAACCAATTGATAAATACTGCCTTTTTTGTCCCTTTTATTTTACACTATCCAATCGTCTGCAGTAGCATGATGCTTACCTAAGAAGCCAAAATCCCCAGAAGTAAGCATTTGAAAATGGGCTCAAATTCAAACTGTGTGTAAGCTTGGATGTGCCTACAGGCTGTAGAGCTGTACATACATATATGCAATTTTCATATCATTTTCTTCATCAGTGAACTACATGTCCAGAAGATAGTGGTTTCTCTTTCACAGACTTCCCTTCAGTTAGCTGAAAAAAAAATATGTGTGACTCATGCTGAAAGGTATTTTGTATATGGGTTGCGATGGTCTGGTCTTAAAGCCTCAGTTTCCAAAAGCTTAAGCTAAGCTAAAACAAAGGGAGGCAGAATAATGCCCTAAACTCATCTTTCAATCATGTTTTATGAACCCTTGAAAAGGAAAGCAGAGGGGGCATAAGTCTTAGTCTCCCAATGCATATCAAGTGAGAAGTAGAGCCAAGAGAGGCAACAATCAAACTAAGAATTCTACAAGTTATTCAGCTTTTTTTCCCCCTCTTCTCTCATAAACTAACTTTATTATTGTTCCAAAGCTGAGACCTCAGACCATTTCCAACTGATAGTCATGATTCCTTCAGAGTCCTTGAGGCTTCATCTTCCAGCTCTTCAAAACATGAAAATGAAAGACTGGCTTTTTTTTATTTTTATTTTTAGAGATTGATTGGGTTCAAAGTGTATGGAGGCCCTCTTGAAGTTGAAGGCAGAAATTCTTCTTTTGTGTATTTGCTGGCAGTGACTGGTTTGGGAATAGAGCACTCAGAATAAATCATCCTCTCACTCATGGGGTAAATGAGCTCAGACTATTACGGAGTTGCCGAACTGCATTGTTGTGGTTAAACTCCTGTACCATACGCAGCCTGTCAGCCTAGCCACTTTTACTAAAATGCTTAAAGACTGTAGAAAAATGTTGCATATAAAGTGAAGAAACACAAATGTTTTGCAGAAATAGAAACTCATCTTGAGTAAATCCCCTCTGAGTAGTTGTTTTGAGCTGTATTGGCAGATCAGCAGTTTGAGGTCAGCAGTAGCTTGCATAAAGCAAAACTCATAAACAAGTTGGTGAGTCAAACTCATTTCTTTGACTAACAGGAGTAGGATTTCATAAACATAGCAAATCCTTTTGTGCTCTCCAAACTGACTGTGAACTATGTTAACCAGTTTATGTAGCACAGAAACAGAGGGAAGGTAGCTGTTCCCAGAAGCTCTTCTGGAAAGTTAGACAAGAGGTTCTTTCTGAAAATGTGATAGGTTAGACTTTGGATAACAGGGATCCTTTTAGAGTGTAGAACTGGATAATACTGCCTTCCTTCTAATCTGGTCTGTGTTGAACTAGTGTATTCTCTTTAATGTTTACCCTCCATGTTATCTACTGGTGGCTTTATGTCCTTCCTTAATGTATTTGTGTAATTAATTTGTGTTAAAAAAAAAAAAAACAGCAACACCAAGCTAATTAAGAGCCCATTCTTGTAAAATTCTGTCTTTCCAGTGGGGCAAAGGCAATGATGACCTTGAAATCCTGTTTGCTTAATGGAAATTCAGATAGATCAGGTTTTTCAGAGGTTCTTAGGACCCTTCTAAAGCAGGCCTTTTACATTTTAAATTCAAAACAGTGCTTCTCTCTCTCTCTTTTTTTTTTACTAGCTTTATAGGAAAGTTATGTTTCAACCGATCAAATAGAAAATATGTTGTATGTATTCAGTTACAACTTTATTCCAAAGGATATATTTTAGCGTAACTTACTACAGAAAAAGCTGGCAACTTCTGCAATACTATTCATAAATGTTCTGTCCTAGAGCTTCTGGAGAAAGGAAGGACCCAGACAGAGCTTTTTCAGTACAGTTGCAGGCCAGCAGCACTCCATCAATACAGGTCCATGGATGTTTCATGCCTGCAGTCATGCAAGAGGCTTGGGTGTTGGTCAGGAAATGCAAATAATGATGTGCTTTGACCCACGCCTGGTAGAACCTCAGCTGAACAGCTCAAATGGCCTGTTGTGGATTAGGGATGTAGCTTTCACACACACTACCTCAGATCTTAGGCTGGAGCACAGTCTGTAAATATGTTCCTCAGTTTTTCTGCGGACCTTAAGAACGTTCTTATTCTTTGTGATCAATGATTCTATTTTAAGTCTTTCATGATATAGACACTAAAAAAAAATACAGAAACATCACAATGTATTACTAAGCCTTTTGGACCAGGGGACCAGTAAATAAACTATAAAGTGTGAAGGAGGGGGATTGTCTCCTTCTGTCCCTGACCTTACCTGACTTTTGTTTGCCAAGTGATTTAGCCTTTCTGGAAGGCCAGGAGAGATGCTTTGCTTTTGGTGGAGTCTTTAACCTGCGGTTCCCTCTTCTTCTACTGTATGCCAGCACAGTCCCTTTCTTCAGCCACTCCTCTGCCAGTGGCCATGGCTCCCACACTTGCCACCACTGTGTTTTGTGTAGGCAAACAAAGCATAGGCAGCCCGAGCTGGGGGTGGGGAGCATACCTGCTGCTATTTCCTCCCTCTCTCCACTGCTGGAGCAGAAGGATGGGGTGATTCCTCCTCCTCAGTCTTGACGAGCCGGTGGCAGAGCCTGGTGGATCAGGCAGGAATAGGCTTAAGCCCTAATCAGGCACAGGCTTATGGTTACTGAGATACTCTAGAAATGTGAAACACCATCTTAACATATAACGATCGTGATACCAAATGTTTTGAATCGTCATATTATAGTGAAAGCTCTCCATCACCTATCATAAATTCCTCTCCCACTACTCTGCTATCCAGCCAGTATTCATGTTATCAGGATTTCGGAGTGAATAGTAGCCTTTGGAAATTAGATGGGTTGGTTGACACCAATTTTCTTCAGTATAATTAGAAGACACTAGCAGTCTCCAACACCACCGGGGGGTGGGAGGGTGAAAGACTTTTTCTGCTAGATTTCTATTATAATCTATCAAAAGGCATATCAAATTCAAGCTAACTTGTTTTTTCAAAGCATGCTGTATTGATTCTGTCACAATCTTGTGTGATAGAGTCTTAATACATATGCACTAGATGGCTGCATGTTGTTATTTCTGTGGGACCAACTCATTGTGCATAGTAACGGCTTCTTGTATTCCTCTGTCCTTCTCCTCCCTCTCCTCCCAACCACCCTGTGTGCTACTTTCTACTTCCCTTGAATTTCATGGACTTGCTGCAAGTCTTGTATTTCTTGCCAAAAGTTTAGTCCAAGTTTTTCACCTATTCAATGGCAAGGCTCTCCTTCCCTCCTCTCCATTCTGAGGTTTTTATATATTCTTCTATTCCTTTATGACTCTTTGCCTCTTCCCTTATGTCTTTATGCCTCTCTTTGCCCTTCACCACTCACTCCTTTCTTTCTCCTCTCCCTCTTTCAGGATGTCAGTATTTTCAGAAGTGTATTAGGAAGATGACAGAGCTGAAATGAAACTGATTTTGTTGGAAACATTTCAAAGATTACTACAGTTCAAAGTTTTGATGGTCATATTCCAGTAGATTCACGTCTCTGCCCTGCCAGGTTTCTGATTTTCCCAACAATAGCAATAAAGTTTTGCCCTTTTTATATTCCCTGAAACTTTAGAAGTGATTGAGTACGTGACGTTCATAAGCCGTTGTGTAACATCCAAATGGAGCAATATCTTCAAGTTGAGTACAAGAGCTTGCAAGCTAAGTCAACAATACCCAGAAGTTAAATTGGATAAGATCATTTTGACAGACAAGGATAGATTCTGAAGACCTGGCAGCAAATACTGTATCACTGTCAATGCATCTTAATCCTGGGGATTCAGGGAACTGAGTGGGTCAGGACAGAGTCCAGCGGCAGGACAGATTATCTATAGACACAAAACTTCAAGCAAACAAACAAAAAACCCCAAAGCACAAAATCCTCAAACCCTGCAATTTTGGAAATCAGATGACTTCTGACCAGTTGTTTGTTTTTTAGTCATGCATGTATCTTAACTCACAGATCAGTTAACCAAAAAATGGATTGGGAGCAAATTTCTATTAATATTCATACAGTGCTTTGTAATATTGCAGTTATTTTAGCTAGAAAATATAACAGCTACAATTAGTTTGGAAATAAGTTTGGCAGAGAAACTTGGGGTGGAAACACAGGAAAGTTAATATTCCTTCTGACATACAGTTATGCTGAATCTGTGGATAAAACCTCATTGTACCTGGTATGTGTGACCCCATGTTATCATTTAAGATAAAGCTGTGAAACACTTAAGCTCTTCTGTGGAACCAGATACCTGAAACAATGTGCACCACTGCTGAAAACAGACACACAGCAACACAGAAGTTCAGCTTTACAGCCCAAGAGATTTGCTTGGCACCATGTAGTAAACCCGGGGACTGGGGAAATAACTGGTGGAGGTATGGGAGGGAGAAACATTAGAATCTGCTGCTGACAAACAAGTGGCAAATAAATCTCAGAAACAAGAGAAGCCCTGTTTGTGCAAACCTGAAGAAAAAGCTTAAAAAGCATTGCAAGTGAAGTGCTGGTTTAGCTTAACAAGATCAGTCAGAAATAGTGCCATATGCAAGTTTATATTAAATACAATATATAGAAGATTTATAGGCCTCTTTGAGCAGGAATTCATAGTAGTGCTGGGAGTGTTACAGGAAAACTTTGCTGCTGAAAGATACCTCTTATAGCAAATATGGAACTGTATTTCAGACAACCCAGTATTCACATTCACCTCGAGTTCTCCACATCTGTTTCATATCCATTTTATGTCAAGAATAATTGAAAGCTGTTGCCATCTGGCTTTTGGGTGGGCTACATGGAATGAGTTATCATGAAATAAGTAACTTCTAGTATGAATTAAGTATTACTCTAAGTCCTTTGGGTGACTTGTGGGAGCTGAGGGGAGAAGCCAAAGAGTGCTGTCTTATACACAGTTTGAAATTACAGAACCAAATTTTACTGAAAGTATGGAAAAATGTCACCTTTGATCTGGAGAGTGGTGGGTTGATGCATAGGACCTTTTACATAGTGACATTTGGTTATTTCACCGAAACTTTGAATAAGTAAGCACACTTCAACATATCTGATGCTTTGCAAAATCAATTGTTTTTTTTTTTTCTGAATCTGGTGCAAAATCTACTGTAACCCTAACAATTCTACATTTATAAGCAAAACATTGCTAAATAAATAAGGGTGAAACAGATGTTAACCTCTTCACTATGGGGAAGCCAGATGTAAATTCACTCTAGGGAAGCAAATTCACTAATTAGATTGTCTAATGAATTAGATTCCTAGCACATGCTGTGATATATATGAGTTCTTTCTTTTTACAAAATTGTTTATCACCAAAATCTCTGTATTCAAAACAAAGGTATTTCTTGTGTGATTCAGGGCTTCTATTCAGAGAAAAACATACTCAGTGTGACTCTTAGAGCAAAAATTTAGCGTTACAGTCTTTGGCTTAGATGTTACATCAATAGGTACATCAGATATATAAAGACCAACAATTTGTTTTTATAACCCAGTTCTTTTTTCAGAGATGTTAATGGGACTTCTGCTACTGGCAATACTATGGATCAGTTGTAGGCTACAGGAGCAGCTGTCAAAGGCAAGAGCTTTATTACGTGTGGGGAGGAAGAAGCCTTAAGTAGCTCTACAGCATTGACTAAGAGACTTGGGACTGGAATTGGGACCTCCAGAGGTCCCTTTCAACCTAAAGTTATTCAGTGACTGTTTACAGTTGATTAGTGGATGGCTTTTGCTTTGAAGTACATGTTATATTAGTGATTCCCTCTAAACTGATGAAGTTCATCTTATATATGGGAGCCATGGTATCCTTCTAATTTTCCGAACAGATCATAGTTGTAGGACTGGGGAATAATGAATGACACAAATTGGGGGGGGGGGGGGAATCTGTCCAGCATATTCTCTTTTGTTCCTTGGTGGAGCTGGTAGCTACATAAATGCTTCAGGTTTCTTAGGCTCAAATCTGCCCTCATCTTCATGCTATTCTTTGAAAAGTTCTGTGTTTTTGAGAGCCTGTCCCTTCTATAGTGACCAAAAAAAATAGTTGGACTTTTTGATGAAACAACTGGCAAAAATAGTGGACATCTTGGAAGTGCGCTCATAAAACAGAAAATTCAACAAACATGCAAACATTAATCAATCATCAGAATACCAACACCTGTTTCATCCCTGAAGAAAAACTCTCTGCTGGAAAGCAGAGCTAGAGTGATGTTTCAGGTCACAACTTCATGACATCATTAGAAAAGCAATTGTGGCCAGAGGAGTCTATAACTGTAATTCATTTTTATTTTGTGGGAGCTCAGAGTGTCTTACTTGGGTGTTTGGACCTGTGGCCATCCCCTTTTACCAGCAACCACTGGAGTTGTAGGTATTCTCTCATGTGGGATATGTATAGTTATGGTACCCACGATGGATGTCATGTGATCCTGATCTTTCATTTACCTGTTAGTATTGTGTGCAGTTGTTCACTTCTTGGTCATAGTTCCAGTATGCTCTCCAGTTATTTCAGCTTTCATTTCCTGTTATTGTTTCAGCTTAAACTTTGTTTTACTTGGACATTATACTTATCCCAGACTAGATTGTATCACAGAACATGGTAGGATTTGATATAATAAAATTAGCTAAATAGAGCCAACATACGTGAAGGCTGTCACATTTAGCGATAACTCTGGGCCAGGTATCCAGGTAGAGAGCTTAGCTAGTTAATTGCATAAGATGACAGCAGGGTTTAGCCTCCCTGATACTCGTACATCATAACTCTTATGACAAGAGGCCATAGCAGGGAAAGCTAATTACAGGAGAATGACAGATAGAAAAAACCTGCTGAGAAAACAGGAGGAAATTAGGAGTAAAGTAGCATTGTGCAGTGTTTACTGTCACATTGTTAGATGGCTACAGTCCCATATGAATTTGCATATGTGCGCAAATAGAGAACTGGAGAAAGAATAGCTGCTTCCTTGACTGTAAGTGCCCCTCGCTTCAATATTGTCCCCATGTTTGTTAGGTAGGTTTATCTTCCACACTACGAAAGGGGAGGAATTAGTCAGTAGATTTATTCTCAGGGGATTTTTTACTCTTCTGTTGAGAATTCCACCAGTCAAAAATGATGGTATTAGTTGTCTGGATGTTAAAGTTAACATCTCTGCCAAGGATAAACACACAGTGGATGAAAGAAAATGGAGAGCAGCTGGCAGTGACTCAGCAAACTCCTCCACCCGATCCCATCAGAGAATATTTTCTTAGACTTTGTGACTTGGTTCCCGGTATGTTAACGTCCTTTTAAAATGGATGTAGAAATACGTAGTATATATTTTTCTGAAGTCAGAGAAAACACTGAAGCACAAATTGTGAAATTTCATTTGTCAGAGGAAGGTTGCGTCATCGGCTTTCCTGACAGCCTTGGGAGGTTTCATAACATCTGAAGACATCGTCATGAGTGTGAGAAAGTTGACGTTTAAGAAAGATTCTAAGAATGGGAAAAATTAAGTTATTAACCTTTAAATTATTAACCCTTAAATGTCGAGTGTGAGACGATCTGACCGGTGATCACAGACTGCTTAAAGAAATAATGCTCATGCACAGGCTGGACATATATGTAAGATTCTTATGTCCTGTAAAAAGCCAGCCCACGTGTGCTCTTATGTTTCAAGACTTTAGGAGTTAGTTTATACTGTCTGGGCTCTGACCTGGTGTCCCTGGAGGGCTACCCACAAGCACAAGAACCCTGTTCTGAGGGACAATATAGATGATTCAGTGAAAAACTGGGATTCTTTTATTCCTGAGTATCAAATGTGCATGTATCAAATTGAGTTTCATCTGCCATTTTATTGCTCAATGATGTAATATCAGGATGTCCTTTTGCAGCTCTTATTGGCTTCATTTTTACTCTCCTGAATAATTTTGTATTGTCAGAAATGGCTTTCATACCACCATTGATTCTTTTCTCTAAATTGCTTATGGGTACGTTGAACAGCAGAAGTCTTGCTGATAACCTTCTCCTATGATGAAAAGTGACTTTATACCCTTTCCCTTCCTTTCTTACCATGTAACCATCTGTTAAGCCACAAGAAGACCTTCCCTTTTATCCCATGACAGTTTAGATTTCTGCTTAAGCTGTGATAGGTGTAAACCCTGTTTGCCAGTGTTTCCGATATAAAATTGAATATTACGTAGAACAAACTTTTCTATCTTACTTTTATATACGTGTGTGTGTATATATATGTGGGTGTGCATGTATATATACACATTTTAAAGATAAGTATGTTAATTATTTTGATCAACAGTTTTATATTATGTTGTTATTTGAAAGAGGGAGCAGCAATAACTCTATTATAACATCTATATGTCCAGAAAACAGCTGAACACCATATAAAAATAGAGACAGTATAACTTAATTGGGCCATGAAAATTTATACTTCTGGATCACCAGTACTGTGATGAGAAGCTTGTTTATCTTTGTTCACTTGATTTGTTTGATGTTTGGCAGTGGGTGGCATTTTTTTCCAATGTTCTGCCTTTTATTGTCTTTAGAAAATTCACACAGTTTGTGAATTAGCTTCTAAGCAGAGCYGACTGAACCCAAGCACCAGTAGATCTGCTCCTCAGGCTGTTTAATAGTAGTTGTGCACTGTGAAAACATTATTTAATTTTATCTGTAACAACAACCCCCCAAATTGGAGAGAATGTTATTGTGACTGTCTTACTTAAGCACCTACTGTCCTTTTATCCGGATATTTAGGCTTTCGTGTGTTTTCTTTTCTTTTTTTTTTTTTAACCAATAGTGGTTTGTTTGGGATAAGGAAGGCAAAATCAGGAAAACTGACCTTCTATCCATGATTTCCAGTCATAAATCTCAAACAGAAATAAGATAACCCTGGACACTTCAGCCCCTCCAGCAGTTATGTTGTGATTTGACAGTCTCAGACTCATGTTCTAGTCACCCGAGTTTTAGAAATCATTTTCTATTAAGAGATGAAAGGATCTGCTCAGGATAGTTCTTGCAAAATGCTGGGCTTAGATTGACAATACACTTGAAATGATCTTGATTTGACTAAAGTTCCAATATTTTTCTCAGCAATGTCTACTTCATACAAATGTATTTAGCTATGTTTTAAGACTGTGCTTTGCTAGTGAAAAATGAACTGAATAACCAAAAGATAATAGAAGTCTTCTGCATGAGTAACTCATTTATCCTTCCAGCAAAAGACCAACGCATTTCACTTAGCGTTTCTAAAAAAATATCTTTTACTGGGCATTCTGTTTTCCAAAGATTTAAACAAATGGATTAGTTTATCTACATGAATAATCTAATTGACTACAGTGTACATACACACATTGGATGAAGGCATGTTTCTGTGGAGTGAGCGCTGAAGAATGTAAAAGGTGTCATGTATGGCTCTGTACTTTTCATTCAGTTGCTTGTTTATTTGTGGTTGCTCCTAGCTGGATCTCTCAGACTTACACAGGTTGGGACTAGTCGTTTCTTCTGTGGAAGACCATTAGAGAAAACAAAGTTACTACAGGAAATAGCCTGATGATTCACTAGATACGCTCTCCCTTCTGAGTAACAACTGAATCATCGAAGAAGCTGGGGATGGAAAAGCCTGCTTGTCATAAAAGCTGTGGCTATTTTTAGTGCTGTCCTTATATCCTGGTCAAAATTCCCTGTTTATAAGACTTTCCAAGATATGTTATGCCCTTAAATTGCATTAGCAGGGCTGTGGGTAGAATGTTTATTGTGTGCAGCTTTGTACGTCAGTTGTTACTACAGAAAGGCAATCTCTGATCTATAATAAAGTTTATTATTTTAACCAAAGTGAACTGACCCCTTAAGATTTGCAGACATGTGGGGATAAATCCCTATATCAAGAGCATATTTTCTAGGAGAGGACAGATATCCTCCTCAGCATGACCCAGAGGTGAGAAGGGAATGGTTACGGAACTTTTCCTCAGCATCTTCCCTTCACATTGCAGCCAGCCCTGTTGGACAGAGAGCTATATACCTTTATGATATTTCTTATGCAGCTTCTCACTGAAGGAAAGTTGTTTAGAAAACTTCTTTAGAAATATAAAAATATAAGATTTTTGAAAGTTTTGGAATTTTAGATAATTCCCATCATTTATGTTTTGTACATTTCTTAATGCTCTAAGGGGTTGGGAGAATAACAAAAGTGAGAGATAAGGAAGTACAGATTATTCCATGCCCATGTAGGAATCATTGTTCAGCCAAGATGGTTTATGACTGAGGATATGTCATAGTGCTAGTTGTTGGTTTTCCTAACATAAGGATGTGTTAGCTAAGATTTAATGAGGTGTGGTTTCAGCCTCTTTATTAACTGTAGTATATAGATGACTAAATAATAAAAATAAGTCTCCCTGGCTTATGTTAGCATTTCTCTGGTTCTGTTCACTTTATGTCTTTTGGGGAGGAATAATGCATATTGCTATGGGATTTTAAGGCCCTAAATATTCTTCATCAGCTCATTATCTTTGGGAACTAACTATAGTGCTCAATACGTATAAGTCTATGTAATGATGGCCTACTATTGGCGTGTACACTTCACATGTCATACTTTTCAACACCTTTTTCCCATGTGGGAGAATTTGTTCCCAAGCGAGCCATTTGTTAGCCTTTGACTGGCTATTTTTAAATGTAAACTGAAGACTTTTCTTTTCCTAAGCTCTTGTAATTTATGTGTGTGGCTTGTAGAACCTAACTTTGTTAAACATGGGATAGTGAATCTTATAAATTTCTAAACTAATGCTGCTGTTACTGCTTGGGGCAAATAAATAGTCTCAGTACTGTGGGGGGGGGAAGGAGGAGAAGTTGTGACATTTAGGTAAACTTAGTGTCTGAAGTTTTTGACAAAGTAATAAGCTACTTAGTAGTAAGCTTTCCCAAGTTGAAGAAAACTTTCTTCTCCAGTTTTCCCTGTGCTGTTTCTACTATTGTCTTTGACCACATTTTTCCCATTTGCCAAGTAGGCCTGAAGTGAACTAGGTTGTGGTTAATTTACTTCCTTGACTGTATATTGGGATAATTAATGATATGGTTTATAATCCTGAGAAAGGTCCTAACTGATTTATTGGGCACTAATGGCATTCACTTAAATGTCAGCTTAATAGGCAGGGCCAAATCCTGATGCCATCGCTCAGATTTTATTCTGCCCTGTAATTTACTCACCATTTTCACGAGGGCTTTCCATGAATAGAGATTACATGAAAACTAAAGCAGATTGTCTGCTCGCAAGGTATATACTGAGGAAGAGGGACCAGCAAGGAAAAATGCCAGTGAGGATTCTCTTCTGTCACTGCCTTGCTATGTCCTTCACTCGGCGCTGCTGCCTGTATCAGGGCCTGCATATTCTGACCTTCAGCGTTTCATACTGTGCTCCTGAGTTGTTCATCTCTTTTCCCACTACCTTGGGATATGCTTCCAAAAGAAATGAATCCTCCTGTTTGTCCCACACCTTTCCTCTACTGGGCTGTTGTGCTGCTTTCTCTTAAAGCAAGAGCTTCTGACTGCTTGTTGCAAATATCTTGTTTTCCCTCCATGTGACTTGGAATAAAATGGAAATACAGAAGGAAAACAGCAAAAGCAAACATGCACAATATCAGGAGCCATATTTAAGTTGTTGACAGTGAACTTCCTGGCTTTTGCTGGTTTGCTTCACAACAGGGGGGATTATGAAATTGTGGATACCACAGAGATTTTTACAAAAATGAATGTCTGCTTTTCTATTTAGGTTTCCTTTTAAAAGAAAATTCCTGCTTTAGAGGTTATAAACTGGGCTAAGCTTTATTTACCTAAGAGATAAGGAATTTTATTGCTTGCAAGCTTATTTATGACATTAGGGAAGACAAACAGAAGGATGAAAGGCAAAATAATATTTGTTGTAAGTACCTAAGGGAATACATTCATGAATAGGGAGTTTAATAAGTGCCAGGCTGATTATTTTCCCCATTTCCCTCTCCAGGAGTGGAGTTGGAGGGTCACTAGTATATGAAGATATGGCCAGCATTTGCTAGACTGCATGTTTTCATTCATCATCTAAGAAAGTTAATGGCAATTAACAGTATCAGTTAAATATTTTGGGTAAGTAGCATGGTCTTAGTGATGAACTCATGAGAGGAGATAACTTAGGATTTTCTTCTCCCAATTGTGTCCCCTGAATTAATACAAGAGCATATTCTTGCTGGGCTGGGAACAAGGCAGAGGCTTGCTCAGGAGGTGAAGGAGGAAAGAAAGAGCAGTGTATTCTGATGCTGAGCAGGATATGAGTTGAGTTCCTTAGACACCACTGAGGTAAATGCATTTTTAGTGTTTTTTTGTTGGTGGTGGTGGGTTTTTTTTTTTAAGGTTTCATATGTAATTTGGAGGGGGAACTGGTGATTTTTTTTCTTTTTGGCTGGGTTTTTTTTTTTGGTTTGTTTGTTTAACTGTTCAGGTTTCAAGTTTTTCTCCTGAAACAAGGTGGTCAGGAACTTGCTATGAACAAAACCCCAAGGCTTCCCTGAGCAGCAGATTGCCTAACACTGGGGCCTAGAGCTTTTATAGAAATACCAGAAGACACATGATGAAATCACCATAGTGAGCACCTCTTGCTCGCGGAAGATTAATTACCTCCAGGCAAGCATCTCCGGGCTTGACTTAATTTCATAGCTGCCTCCACGATCAAAGAGGCAAAAACGTGTTTAATGCGGTCTGTTGGTTGTTTTCTTCCCTTCAGTCGCCTTCCTCCCATTTTTCACTGAACTCTGCTTTAATAGATGTGAGGATCCAATCAAATCTCACAACTGAGGATCAAGAACTGGTATCAGTGAAAATATGTGCCTTATCTAAGGGAGGTTTGGGGAATAATCCTGACCTCGAAAACAAAATGGCTGCTACCTGCAATGCTGAGAGGAGCTGTTTGAGAACATGTAGGCTGAGGATTCAGAAAATGAGGACATGCCATGTTGACTTTTTTCACTGCTCTGAGGTTTGCACTATGTAATGTGAGGGTATGAATAGCATTTGAAGGAAAGACAAACCCTCTGCATGCCACCAAGTAACAAGTGCTAGRTGAGAAGAAAAAATCTTATTGAAAGTTACGCTTCTTATAGGAAAACTTCTCTGGGGAATAATTTGGGCCTCATCTGATGGAGACAGCTGGTAGATGATCCAGTCCTGGGCAGCTGAAGTGGTGCCATTCCCAGGTGTTTGTAAATCATCTCGCAAAAGACTGAAGGATGCTGAAAACCAATCAAGCCAATTTATGAAATTCTGCCAGTCTTCATTCTATATTAATGCAAACTCCTTTGGTATTACTCAAGATCCCAGGTGAAGCTTCCAGCTGCCTCGCTTCCCAGTGCATGAACTGCCGTGGCGGAGCACGCCTTACTGTTTTATGCTGGTTTCTTATGCAGGGCCTGTCTTAAGGGCAGCTGAAAGAGACAGCTGCCTTACCTAGTAGTAGGTTAGGGAAGGCCAAAAGAGAGAAAAAGAAATAGTTACTACTTGCCAGCATTTTTTTTTCTTATAAAATCAGCAAGGGTTAAGGAATATAATTCTGTTTGTGTTTCATTGGGAAATAAAGAAGTTAACAGAAGAAGGTGACAAAGTGCCCTGTCTGCCCAAGAAAGTAAGCAAAGACTGGTTCAGCTCCTTTTCTGTTCTTCCTTTCTCCACCTCTTTCTACCTCTTCCATGCAGTTGTCATTGCATATTTCTTGCACACAACACATTCTCATTCGTACTTTTGCAGAAAATTTATACCCTCTTCTTCTATTAGTACTTACTGGTCTTGTGGGTAACATGAAATAATCAATATTGCCAACTCTAGCCATTCAAACGAAACGACAGAAAGGATTTTCTTAAATGGTATAAGATTGAAATTGATGTGTATGTGTGTAACTGGAGTGATTGTCAGTTTGCAATGTCAGAGTTCACTCTGGCTGTGTTTTCAAACCTTCCTTGACAATGTACTAGCCATTTATTTTTATTTTTTACTTAAAGTGGAGATTCTCCTGTTGTCAACTGACTTGAGGCATCAGCTCTTTAAAGCTCATAACTATCATGAGATACAACTGAAATCACAGAGCCAAACTCAGGATGGTGTTCTATGATCCGATAGCGTAATATTGAAATTAGAACTTGCATATATTGCTTTGCCGTTTCTTTTGTACAGCATGGACAATACATTGTGTATCTGCCTCAGTTATATCCAAGACAAAAAACTGCCTTCCAACTTTGAAGTTGTTTCTTCTGCTTGGTTTGTTTAAACAACTGTCTGCAGCAGAGTCCAGCCTGCAGCTTGCCCAGTTGCCTCCTTTAAGAAGCAACCCGTCTGTATCTGCAACACAAACGTATTTGCCTGGCAGAGTGCTAAAAGCTATAGAAACTAAATGTTTCTGACTTGTGGTCCAGGCAGTGGAATGAGTTTGTGATGTGTCACTTATGTCCCACCTACAACGTGAAGAAAATTGAACTGTTTCTCTTTAAAGGCGATGAGGCTGGATTAATGGATTCATTACCTGTGGTTGGTTTATGTTTAATAAAACATAGCAAAGGGGGTACAGTGCACTGTTGCAATCACAGTTGCTGCTTCTCCTTAAAAAAAATACAGTGTGCAGAAGAGATGTTTTTCTTAATGCAAATGATGATATCAAGGCTTTGAGGATGGAATTGTTGGTGTTTTTTCCCCTCTTCCTTTTCCTGCTAGTGTTACTGAGAAGTTACGAGAAGTTCAGCCTTGCGTGCTATCAGGACTATTGCAATAAACAGCTGCTCTCAATTATCCTGGCAGTGGAGGGGTATGTAAGTACTGAGATGAGTCAGAAATAACGAAAAATGAGGGAGGAGGGGGAGAAGGGGAAAGAGGGAGAAACTGGGCATTGGTTCACATAACCATGACTCAGCTTCTGTTAAGTAAGCCAGCATGTCTTGTCGAATCGTTACACAGCACATTTAACAGAGCATTTTGCGTTTCTTTCCTGGCTTGTGCACTTCGATTTCCTGTTTGCAGTATGCTAAATACTGTAATCTGCAGGAGCAAAACTTGTCAGAATAAGCTTTTGCAGGATTTAGCTTCAGAGCTGACCTAATACTGGTAACATTTTCTTTGCAGTACTCAGTGATAGCTAACTACAAACATAAAGTCTCAGCCTGTTAGCAAGACTTCATTCTGCAGCATTTGCTCTTGTTTCACCCTATAAGTGGTGTGATTTAAGAGGGGCTTCTGTTGTCATGTAAATAAATAATAAATAATAAAGAGGGACCAACCCTAAAAAGAAGGAATATTACAGCTTTTATAAACTCTCTTTTCAATTGTGGTAATAAACAGGGTAATTTCAACACTGTACGTTCTGGTAAGCATGCATCAGCTATCTTTCTGCTTCTCTATTCAAATCACTTTCCAAATCTGAATGCTCCATAAAACAAAATAGGCATGTGTGATTTACTAGGTCTTTTATTTTTAATGTAGTTTTTCAGTGTATCTGTTTATTTCAAAATTTAATCTAATGAAACCCAATTCATCTAGTAACTGTGTCTTTAAAAATTGTTTTCATTGTGTGGATGGAATGTGTATGAAGTAAACAGAAGTGAGAAAGTTGGTGCATTGCACAGGCAGGTGTGCGCTGAGTGTCACGGCACAAAACTTCCCAAATACATGCCCTGCCTTTGGAAGGCAGATAATGGAACAAAGGGGTGTCTGAATCTATTGATCTGACCTTCCAAATCATCTTTCATTTCTTTAATACATGCCAACGTGCTGCATATTCTACAAAAATTTGCAGAATTTGAAATGGTTAGTATCTAGATAAGAAACTTTGCAGTAAGTTGTCCGTTCCTGTCTAAATGGCATGCAAACATATGAAAATAAGCACTAGGAAGTTTTGTATGCAGTCATGCAATCTAAGCTTTTAATTGTATGTTCTACCAGATTAATTTCAATGGACATTTAAAAAATATAGCCTTATATAAAATAGAGTATAAAACTTTTTTTTAAAGGAAATAAGTTTTAGTTTTAAGCCTCCAGAGGATTGGTTCTTATATTCATCAATGGGGGAAGAAGAAAAGGCTTTTAAAATATGAAAAGATATCTGGTATCTTGCTGGTATCGTTGTTTTTATTTGAAAATCATCCTATCTTTTAATGAAATCTTAACATGAAATCTTTCTCAGATTTTTTTTCCCCTCTCTAATTATTTGATGTAATCTAGTCTAGAATTGCTGAAATATGTTGCTGATTATAGCAACTGCTTAGTCTTCCTTTTCTTAAAAAGAAGCACATGGAATTGAAAAAACAAAATGAAAGAAATCATTTGGGTAGCTCTCCTTGGCAAAGAATCCCTTCCCTTCTCTTTCCAGAAAAGGCTGCTTGTGTGTTTTATGATTCAATCTCATGAAACCTCATTCAAATCCAGAACTATCATCTGAGGCATCACTTAACACTTTATAGTCATACTGTAAGATGTGGGAGATGGAAACTATGTGAAATATATTGCTATTTAAAGTTTCTAAGCCTGCACAGCTCTGAAAATATGAAGACTCTGCTGAGATCATAATGGAAAAAAATATACGAAGGTGGGAAAGTGGTCTTCAAAATTCTTAATATGTTATTTTAAAGACTGTAAAATAAGATCATTAAGATGGTTTTCAAATACTAAGTCTCCTGGATACTAATGTTTTTATGGCATAAGATTTACTCTGGATTCTCAGGTTAGATGCTATACTTTGAAAGTGAAACTGATGAAGGCTAAACTTTTGGTAGGCAGTGAACTTAGCATATAGCTACAGCAGATTAGATAGCACCCTTTAAAGTTTGCATAGCTGGCTGTACATGTTGTTTGTAAATCTACTCCTCAAAGACACAGGTCAACTGAGAGCAAATACTGAGAGCAAATTGAGTGTCTGTGTTTTGTATCCCATTCTGATTTGAGAATACTTATTAATTCCATCATACACTGAACATTCTCAATAATAAATAAAGGTTTTCTTAAACAGTATTTTTGAAAAGCAGGTTTCCAATGAACAGTATAATGTTGAAGAATTCTTAGTGTATTGACCCTGAGAACAAATGAGAGGGAAAGATGGGCACCAAAAAGGTTAAATTAAATGGAAGATCACATCTATAGTTCATATTAACTAATCCTTTCCTCGTGCAACCTTTCCTAGAGAACCAGGCTCCCACCATATGATTTGGTAAACCTTCCATTCAGTTAGAGACTTGGAGAAGACCCAGATCCATAGAGATGCCACAGAACTTTTCACAGAGCTCCCACCAATCCACTTTTTACTGTATTCTGACCCTTGGCACTAGTTTAAGGCTTCCTGAGCCTTAATTTTTTGGATGTCTTGCCACAGCTTGCTGCACTGGACTGTATTGTTGGACAAAAATCCATAGATGAGCCACAGTCACGCTCCTTTCATAGAAAATGGCTCTTTTTCACAGGATATAGCTGACAGCACCTAGGAGTCTCAGTATATATGGCCCTCCACCTTTCCCCAGGGCTAGTCATTTGGTCCTGATATGTTTTTCCCTAGAAATGTGCTACTCAGTCCCACTGGGACTGGTATTAGGACAGTCACCTTTTGCTTTAAAATCTGTATCTCACATGCATGGATATAAGCACTGTGTTTATGGCTCTTAAGAGAAAGACAGCAAGATATTTTATGATAAGCATAACAGTGTTATTCTAAGCTTTGGTTGTCATAATTCAGTCTAGTGCCACTTGTTAAATAACTTACCAGATAATTGCAGCACTTTTTGAAAGACTCAGCTTTATTGCACAACAGTATGAACATGGTGCATACAGTGCACTTGTTTTTCTTCCTCTGGCATACCCTGCATATACACATCCCTTGGACAACCTCTTACTGGGCAAACCTAAAGAGTGTGTTTCTGGGCACACCACCATCAGAGGGACAGCAATAAATATAATTCCAGATAATGAGTCTTTAATGTGGTGAGCATCAGTGTTGTATGAGTGTTTCCTGAAGCCTCTGGACAGGCCATCTGCACTGCTGCCCATGCCTTAGCTGCCTTCAGAACATACTTCTTTCTTTACCAATGATGTGCTTTGCCAGGAGAGGCGGACACTAGCGCTGCCCTTCCAGAATGACAGGACAAATAACGTGTTGGCAAGAGCACCAGTCGCTTTAGAGTGAAATGGAAATTAGAGCAGTGTATATTAGGGTATGATGTGGGTATCAGAAAATTCAGCACAGGCTGTTTGACAAGCAGATCAAGCGGTGAAACACACTGTGGCTTAAAGCAAAATCCCCAATGAAGTATACTTTTTAATATATGCATTTGGTTCATGTTGCTACCAAAAAAACCCCCAACCCTTAATGATACCTAATATGTTGCTAATGAATTATAGCAGTTCCTCTGAATCTGGCAAATCACGTGCAGAAAAAATTGATGTGCACAGACCGATTATGTAATCTGTGTGCAGTGGGTCTGGGTTATATTAGCCTTGCTGCGGTAAGTACGGAGTAGTTGTGGGTGCACTGGACGCACCATTTTGGATCTGTGAAGCTGGCGAGTCCGATGCAGCTCTCTGCAGCTCTGGTGGCAGAATTCTGAGGCTTACGCCAAAACAATCATGAAATGAAACACAAAATACATCCAGTAAGTTTGGTTTCAGTAAGTCGCCCGTATTGCATTATCTGATGAGGGATTATGGCACAACCTGGACTGTCTCTCAATTCTGTAGTATGTTTTATACTGTAGAATGTTGCATTCCTTTTAGTTTGGAAATAATAGTTAAAATTTGATTATCTTCATTCATGCACATCTTAACCCATTCATACTCATCCCGTTCCCACTTTGATGATTATTTTGAAAGGTGATACCATGTCAATGATCAGCTGTTCTCTGTGATTTGAGAGAGGGGTCTTCTCTTAGAACCTTCTTTAAAAAAAAAAAGAAAAGTATCACCAGTTTGATGAACTGAAAGATATAAAAATTAATTTTTCTTTAAATAACATAGCTGCCCAGAATAACATCTCTGATTAAAAAATATGGTATTTATGCTTCACTGTGTCCTACTCGTTAGCTTATGGACTGAAAGGCACCAGCAGAATGTCATCATTGCCAGATTTTGCATCTGGATCTTTGATTTATTTGACAGATGTACAACATCCAAAATATCTAGGCATATTGCCAATGACTGTTTAGATGTTGGTGCTGGGGAACATTTCATGTTCTTAATAGATCAGCATTCAGTTATTCCCCCAGAATTGCCTTTTTCTGGTTATGCTACCTGTCTTGTCTTGTGTTCATTCTCTGTGGTTTGAATAAAGCACTCCTCCTTCGATTTTCTTCCACAGAAATAAAGATGATTTGGGAAGCTGAAATTTTCCTTTTATGAAGTATTAGTAATATAGTAGTCATGAATCAAAGCTGGAAGAAACTGAGTTAAAGAGCTAAAAGTAAATAAAGTCAGTGAACTCCAAATAAATCAACAGAATGGAAGAAACTTCTAGTTCTTTAACTCAGTAAATAAAGTCAGTGAGCTATATGCATCTATAACATAACATATAACATTATGTGGAAGCAAAATGTGCACTCATAAAGGGAAGTGTGCAGCACTGGGTTTCTTACAATCCATATAAGCATACAAAATGGGAAAAGGCTTAGCAAGGTGCTTATTTTGTCTATTTCTTTATTAAGACCAGTTGCTTACATGCTATTTATTTAAATAATTGCAACCATCTTCTTCCCCCACCCTTGCTTTTTCCTTTCRGAGTGAGCAACTCCTAGAAATAACTAGCGTCAGCTGTGAATTCTAGAGGAGAAGCCAAGACCATGAAGCCAGTGCAAGTGGAGAGACAGATCCGACCCTCCTGGGAACACAGCCCCTTCCCCCTCCCGCCCCGAGCAAGGACCCTGGTGTCAGCAGCACCTTTTACAGAAATTATATGAATAGGCAAGTGACTGATTTTCTTTGCAGCTGCTCCTGGGAGGCAGCCAGCATTGCCTCTGATGAGGCGGCACTTTCACTATCCTTCCTGCCACGGCCCGTGCCTGGAGCCGGTTCGCAAGGCGCTGTCTTCCCCCAGTATAGCTGTTAACAGGGGTGTCCGCGGTTCTGTCGCGCAACATAGTGCCTTCTGTACRAACCACCAGTTGGCGTGTTGTAATTACGGTTGTCTCTGGAGCAGCCCAGTTTCCAAAAGCTGGCTATTGTCGTCTTGTCCTTGTTCAGCATTGCCGAGTAACGTTGGACTAAACTGAAAGCAGACAGATGGTGTCTTTTGCCTTGAAACAAATGAGATACCAGAGCGATGAAGTTTTTCACTGGATAATACCGGTTACTTCTGTGGCACATCAGTATTCACCAGGTTTAATACTGTAATTTTTATTTTTTGACAAATTACATTGCTCTTAGTTTGCTTTTACTTCTTGTCTTTTTGTAACAACACTAGCCATAAGAGTTCTAGGGGGGCTGGGTTAAAATTTATGAACTTTAAACTTGATGAAGATCACCAAAGTGTTTGATCCTCATGTCAACAATTTACATTATGCTAGAGCTAGAAAAACCATGTGCTTGAGTTCCTGGGTAAGATTCTGAGCATCCTAGAATAATCCCATAATAGTGTTTCGAAACCCCTTATTAGAACTGTCACCATATTTAGAAAGATCTATGAGCTGCAGAAACAGAACATCTTCTTATAAGGTTAGAAAATACAACAGCGTGTTCAAGTCCAAAATGTCCTTGTTTGAACTTGCAAGAACTCTGTTTTGTGTAACTAGTAAACAGACTTATGAATTTCATAAATCAAAGCTGCTCCTAATCCAGCATCTACTCTGTGTGTGTGTTTGGGATGTGCGCGTGTGTGTGTGCATTTTCCTTACAGACTTGTGCAGGTGACGGAGGTGATTCAGCTTGGCCAGCAATTTGCTATATAAGACATTCCAGAAGGATTTTCACTGCATTCTGTGAGGGACTTTCCTCTTACAATGCACTTATAAACTGCAGATTGCATTATTTAGCTAAAGATATCCATGGGTTCATCAGCGATGGGGCATCTTGCTTCTCCCTCTGTGATCGCTAGAGGCTTTGCGTAGAGGGGCCAGTAGCCAGTGCAAAATTCAGGTTCCTTCCTCTCCCTGTAATATTCTTTACATGTAGTAATAGCAGTTTATCATCTTTCTCTTCAGATCTGCTCACAGTGAGCCAAGGAGACAGAAATGATTTGTTGGAATATATTGTATTTATTAATTAGTTGCCAAAAGAGTAAGGTTTAGCACAGTGGAGCTTGCCTTTGGTAGCAGCCAGTAAATGGGAGCAACATGCCACTTGTACTCTGTTTCAACTGTTTGCGCTAGCATACTCTCAAGCGGGTTTTTTCTTGTGCCTTCTGGTAGTGCCAGAAGTCTAGTTAGTATTAGGGCACGCAAAAGCATGGAAAAGTACCAAATATATGCCAAAGAAATGGATGTATTTTAAAATGACTTTCTAATTGGATATTGTAAACAAAAAGGATCAGCATGAGTATGGGATAATATAACATTCATTAGAACAGGGTTTCCATATGTCAGCTGCATAAAAAATGATGTTTATAAGCCATTTAAAGCTTTAATTTGTTCTTTTGGGGGGAAGGGGTAATTGTAAGACATTGGTGAGACATGGTACCTCACATGTAAAGCAAGGATATGAGTTTACTGCGCAGTCAGCTACTCTAATATTAATTGGCCATGTGTATGCTTTTAATCCACAATAAAATCACCCTCAAGGTAAATTAATTTGCWTTCATCATGTGATACTTCAGATTAAAGGTGTGTAAATATCATAAAATAGCTGCCATACTGCAACTGCCTAGTTACTCTAGCTCATGCCATGAATAAAAATCAAGTTTGATTCTAGGAATTCCCACAAGTCTTCTGTCTAATCATTACTTCTGGCATTTTTCAATAAAAAGATGGTTTGGGGGAGAAAATGGATAGTGGCTTTACAAGTGCATTCCTGGAAGGCATTTCAGGTAGACAGGGCAGAGGAAAAAAATTTTTTTTTCAAGGAAATGGAGCTTTATATTCGATAATGTTGGTGGCATAGGATATACAAGCAAATACAAGCAATAAAAGAAGTGGGATGTTTTGGAGCCTTAAAAAGTTTTTGAATAAGATATAAAAAAGGGATGGCAGTGAGAGAATTAAGAGAAGATTGTTACCTTCTTTGAATTACTTCGAATTACAAGGAGAAAATAAGAGGGAAGAGTTAGAAAGTAGAAAAGTAAATGCAGTGATGTGGTTTGAATGTTTAAATTAAATTGTTTTATTTCTGCTTTTGCTAGATGTTGTTTTTTTCACTTGTTTTCTTCGTGAGCATAGCCGTATGTGGTACAACTGATGAATCACTTTATTGTTCTATAGGTGCACAAATTTGTCACATTATATTATGTCTGATGCACTAAAATATAAGGGTGAGGAGTGAAACTGTCTTTCCTGTCTGATGCTCTTAAAAAGCCTGTAAGAAGACCATTTATTTTAAGCTCTGGGAGATAATTAATTGGCTCTGAAATAGTGAAACAAATTTCTCTTTGTTTATATTGCATACTTCATACTGAAATGAATTTGGCAATCATCAGAGCTGGACTTCAATATGTTATGGTTATCTACTTTCTGAACTTAGCAATGCTAACCAGCAAAAATGGACTGGTTAACCCTACAGTCTTCAACTGATTTAAAATTGACCCCTGTAACAAGGCCGTAAATAATCAAAAATTTGTTTATTAGAAATCATTACCCAGTGAATATTCTACATCTTTTACCAAGCTGACTGACCCATGGAAAGATTTATTAAATCCTGTTTGTTAGCTGATGGGCAAGCATGACAAATTTGCCTTGAATATTAGTATCTAGACCATCTGTAGTGGAAAGTTTAATCTGGATTTTAGGCAGTCTGATGACAGTAAGACATTGTTTAGATTTAGATGATTGCATGAATTTTCAGATAAAAAATAAAAAAGCTTGTATTAAATTTTGCAGGGGTTTTTCCCCCTCCTCCTACATTTCCTCAGTATATTCTGTTGAGAACAAAAGTATCGTATCTTTTTTGAGAAAGATTGAATGACATCACACTCCTAAATTCACTTGAGAAATGACATTTATTAAATCCGTAAGTGGCTGACAGGTTGTGGCCTTCCCCGTTGCCAAAGCCTGGGCGAGGAGCGGGCGAATGGAAGGGGGCACGCTCCGGCCTCGGGAGCCTCGGGCCGGCCGCTTGCACCGGCAGGCGCGAACAGGAGGGAGCCGCCTGCCGCTTTGGGTTTCCCTCCGCCGCCCGCAGCAGCAACCCACGCGTGGCCTTCACAGCAGAGCTCAGTGCTCTGACACCATCTCAGGGAGGGTTTGTTTTCCTTGTGCGAGAGACCAGACTCCACTGCCAAGGAGGCAGAGACTTAGTGCCTAATATCTGGTTTGGCACTTTAATATTAGCTCCAGCGTTGTTTGTTTGTTTGTTTTTTATTTTATATTCCTTATTCCTGCCCTCTTAAATGCATCTCCTAGATTACTTGATTTTTTTTATGTTATAGTTAAAACTCTCACCTTCACTGTTCTAGGTCATTGTCTTTCATCCAGGTATGCCGAACAGTATATGTGTTACATATAACATTATAGCAAGGTGCTGGAAACAAACTCAAGATAGTGCCCTGAACTCTGAATCTTCCCTGTTATGAACTGGATTAGAAAAAAGACACAGTGTTCAACTCAGACTTCGCAGTGGCATCTGGCCTCTACTCAGAAGCTACCCCTCTGTCCACTAGGTCAGGAGATACGGAGATCCAGCTCTAAAAATAGCAGGCTGTAGCTGGCAGGGAGAGTTCCAGAAGTGAATGATTACTTAGAGAACAAATAGATTACTTTTTTCTTATTTCAAGGATATCACCTGGAAGGGAGGTGAAACAGGCCAAATGACATGCCTTTGTGAGTTGCTTTCACTAGAAAAAAAATATAAAGATGGAAATGATCATTAATTGTCAGGCAGGTACAAGTGCTTGGTACCTCTCCAATTTCTGTGAATTCCTGAAGAGGTTTCTGCTTAAATCCACTGCATGTGCAATGTCTGTAACTGGACGCTTTGCATCAGGCTGGACCCTCCGGCCAAGTCAATGTTCCTGGGAGCAGCTGTCCTCCTGGAGCGTGACCTACTGAAAATTAGGCTGGGCCCTGGGCTGTTTGCAGAGTTGCGGGTAGCCATATATTTTGATTCACAGGACTCGGTTCACATCAGCAGCCTTCACATTAGCACACAAGTTTCCCTCTAGAAAGTTCCCTGCTGGACGGGTGCCCAGCTTGAGGTATTTGTTCTGAAGACCATTCTTCAGTTCTGTACCTCAACTCTTGCCGTTGTTGCGGTGCTGTGAAAAACTAAGGTAGCTCTAGTTTATGGTGAGTTATTGGTTGATTTTTGGAAAACATGAAAGGCTTAAATTTAAAAAGGGATTAGAAAGCTCTTCTGTATTTTGGCTAGATAATTGTCAAAAAAATGTTGAACAATTTTGCAGCCTTGCCTGGTGTCTCTCAGAAGCGTAAGTACTGAAGCACTATAGTCTGTCATCTTTCTGTACATTTTTATGAATAGCTGATGTGGAAGAGCCATTATTTTAAATCATGATGTAACATGGATTTGTTTATGTGCATAGGTATTTTAATACTCAGAAATACGAAACATTGCATTTTCAAAGAAAATATTCAGATCTCAAAGAGTAAAACTTTGATAAGTTCCAGTTTTATAGTAATGGTGACAATATAAACCTAAGCCTAAAGGAATCCTAATTAGTAGTTCTGGTCTAAAAATGAGATTTCAAGAAAATGTTGCACAAAAATGCTAGAAGTGTGTGTCCTTGAAATGATATTGCAGATAATTTAAATTCTAACAAACATTGCCACATAGCATCAGGAACTTAGGTACTAAAAAGATTCGTGCTGGTATTAGAAAAAAAATTATTCTAATCATTGTTACTCAGTTATAAAGGAGTTCTAAGTATATGTGCATAATGAGAGAAAGAACCTTGTTTTTTGCATTTCCTCTTCCTTTGAACCAGAACTCAGATACAAATGATTAACTGTTTGTGTTATTAACATGAAAAAACCTTAAAACTGTCTTTCTGGATCTTCTGTAATTGGCAGTTACAAATTCAAAATTAAATTGAAATGCTCCATTTCACACAGGAATTCACACGTTCAGGAAGTCCTACTGTTCCTACTATACAAGGAGTTAAATCAAATGTTTCGGTTGTCCATATTAGCAGCATACACCATAAAACAGAGGGTATGGTGTTATGAAAAAGTAGTTATCTTCAATACCTTTAACACAAATACACAGGATCAGCATGTGCTGGACTCCTGAGACCCTGACTTCCAGCCTGTTGAACCTTCTCTTAGGTCAAATGACATTTTGATACCGAAGGATGATGATAATCCATTTTGTCAGAGGTTCAGCTGTGTGTGGTATGCGGAAGCAGGATGCCGCGGCAGGGCTTCAGTGCTGGAATGCTGTGGAGCTTTATTAATATCTTGCAAAGCTCTGCTGAGCAAAATGCAAACAGCACAGGG
The DNA here is from genome assembly GCF_003343035.1 of Apteryx rowi. NCBI lineage: Eukaryota > Metazoa > Chordata > Aves > Apterygiformes > Apterygidae > Apteryx > Apteryx rowi. The sequence goes on from NW_020447242.1 coordinate 1,876,034, forward strand.
CCCTTTGCAACATTTGCTAACACTGGACATCCACGGGAACAATGAAAGGCATCTTTGCTGACCTCACGTCACCAAACCAACCTGCACATCGCAGCTGCCAACCACTGAGGTATCTGGCCTTTAAAATAATACCCCCTCCCCAATTTCCTCCCACCCCTACTAAAATGAACCCCCTCCCCTCCCAAAACCCCAAGCATTCGTAGTGGAAAGTACTAGACAACTTGAACAGGTCACTACAGTTACCRTGATGATACAAACATAGCGTCCTGGGAAGGTATTCCTGTAAACTATTGGTGTCTTCCGATGTAGGAAATTGTACTGTAGTTTCCTTTCTGGGACCTAGCCCTGAGAGGTCATTGATATAAATAAGAAAAAGGAACTGAGGGTGATGAAACACTGAGGGTGTTGTGCTTCATCAGTGGTGGTTCCAGAAATAGTTCTGCCAATGCAGTTTGATACATACTTAGTGTATGTATTCCTATAGTAATTTGATCCTTACAACCAGTACTTACTACATAGATATGTAATATATAAAAGGTTTGCACTGCATAAGTTTTATGGCTTACACTGAAAGCATTTAAAAGCCTTTTTTTTTWAAAAAAAAGAGTTTATTTTCCACAAGGAAGAGCAATAGGAAAAATTAAATTGTTTTCCACATATTGTTTTCTTGAAACAGAGTCTACAAGGACATATTCAGCACCAAAACTAAAAACAAAAAAAAAGAAAAGAGAAGTACAAACAGCCATAGAATATAATCTATAAAGCAAACATTAATATTGCACTTTGTTTCTCTAATGTTTGGATTTTACTTATTTTTTCCCTAATTCAGATCAGGATTCTATATCAAATACCGGGCTACAACTGTGAACCTCATGTTTTATAATGCTGAGAATTGACCAATATTTGTGGAAGAATAGTAATGCCTCTAAACAACTAACAAAATGGTTTAAATGGAAAGTCTTTATTTGATAGTTTTAGAATTTTTCACTCTGATCACAAAGGCTGTGATGCAATGCCAATTACTACAATATTGGTCAATCCTGCTTCATACGCAATTTTCCATTATACTGTGATAAGTACTTTAATGCTATGTATATCAGCAATTGTTCCCTAGTCTGTTAAAACAAAAACAAAAGGAAAAAAAAGTAAAACCACCAAATGCCCTTTTATGCCAACGATCCCATCAGCTCTTAAATTTTTTTTGTCTGGTTGGAGAGGGTACAGGAAAGGGACATTCACAAAACGGCCTAATAATGTAAGACATCACCCAATTTYCTTATTAGCCAGTATTCTTGCTTATCAAAGCCAAAACTTTCTAACTGAATCACTTAAAACGCGACTCGTGTTTATACTTTTTCACCCTGTTATCATTTTTGAAACATGAAATACCTTTCATGTTCTCATAAAGGCCACTTATGGAAAAGCCTATTTTGTCATTTTATGAAGCCTTAAAAACAAGGCAATTTTTCTAAAAATAAGCACCATGCAGAAACACCAGCTTTATTCTTCCCCTCCCTTCTGAGCTGTTTTATTGCACGAGGAGATACATGATGGATTAGATCCCAATTTGTTTAAACAGTCAATGCCAGAAGTGCATCCCTTTGTGAATAGTCTGTTACGTGATTTCTGAAAAGGGAAGCTGACTTTCCCAAGGCTCTAGCATGTTAAGTGCTGGTATTTGTATTACCAGATCTAATGGCTCCATCACACTCTTTCTCTTTCTTCACCTCCATCTTTGGGGTACGCTCAGGGAGTGAGTACTCTGTTTGTGTTCTGAATGAAAGTATGTTTAAAGTTATGGGGTTTTTGTTTTAAAGCTCTTGGGAGTAGCCCAGGAGATGCAATCATCAAAGTAATTCTCAGTTAACTAATATTTGAGTTCAGCTGGTAACACTGATATTCTGGCCCAGTTTCATTATACTTCTAGTCATAGTATTTTTACAGTATCATAAACCCTGAAGATAATACAAAGTGCACAAACTGAGCTGTCTTTTACAATAGTCTAAGCTCATCTTATAGTCTGAAATATACTTTCTATTAGAGACTCCTTATATAAAGGTATAGAATTTTTGGTGATTAGGTAACTACGTAAAAAAATAAATTTACTTTCCCTTTCATCCCTACTAGTTGAGAAATCTCTCTGCCCATGAATCCCAGACAGTGTATGACTATGTCCTTTTAAAATTCTTTTGACTCTTAGCCAGTGTCTGCTGGTGCTGCTTTCACTTGTGCCTTTTATTTATTTATTTTTTAAAGCTTCACAACTTGACCATCTTTTTCTTAACATAGGAAGTTAAGAAGGGAATGCAGGTGGGTTTTGTAACTTTTGTGTATGTCCCTATTCCAAATCCCCCTCTCAAGAAAAGAACAAAAACAGAACACAAACACAAAACAAAAAAAGTAACTCAACAGTGCAACGTAACAAAACAAATAGCATTCCAACAGTTTGGCAAGTGATGAGTTCACCTGAGATTAAGTGATTTTTAGGCAGTCTGTAATAAAAATGCTGCTTTGTGATAATAGTAGAAAGGCAACAAATTTTTAAAAGAAATCAAGAAGGTATACAATCCTGACAGAGTCTTATTAGTTTCCTTCTGTTACCTCCCCCCTACCCCACCCCCACATATCTGTTGCTTATCTACTACAGTAGGCTGCAAAACATACAGCAAGAAGGATTGGCTTGAAGGCATTTGATGTTTGTAAATAAATCCACAATAGGATCCAAGCTGAAGAGGTGATACATGATCAGCCTATTAGAACAATTCTGAGCATGTGCATATGCAGGTAAAGTCCAGGCTACATTAAATTAAAAAAAAAAAAAAAAAGTCAGTGCATTTGTCAAAGTCTTTGTCGCTGTTTTTTTTGTCAAAGCTTTCTTTTGCTCCTTGTTGTGCAGACCACGAACAAGTAAGAGGGGGTAACAACAGTCAGGCATAAATGAGAAAAAGCTGTAGTGACACCAAACTGCACAATGTAAGCAATGAGCATGTGCAAATTTTCAAATCATAATAGGAAGCCATCCCTCTCTTACAACGTGGTGAGTGTTTTGACACACATGACTGTAGGCTAGTAAGGCTGCTCCTAGTATGTGCCAGTATTTAAGGGGGAAAAAAAGCTCAGGTCTTCAAGCATGTGGAGCAGCCCTATGATGTTGCTGTAGGCTTCTAAGCATGATCACAGGTTGTTTTCATTTGTTCACCATACAGGCAAGAGCAATATCACTTCCTTTGAAAGTGTGTCTCCACTATGACGCCTTGATCTTCAACACGGCAGATATGATTCAAAACCCAAGTCAAGTCAGCTTATTATGGATTTCTTCAACGAGAGGGGCAAGATGGTCTGTCATCTGTGGGCTGATCTGGGTTTGGATCAATCTAACCAAAAGGGGTGGGGGAGGTGGAAAAAAAAGACATTTTAGAATCAATTGCTAGAGATAAATCAGAATTCACATGTTTAAGCAAATTATAACAATACATGGTATTCCCAATCCAAAGGTTATGAAACAAATGATAAACTTCTGGTCATTGAAACTTGGATAAAATTAATAGAAGCATTCATATTAAATGGAAGATTTTAAACTACAGGTTTATAACAACTTAAGGATAAGCACAAAGAACTAATACCAAACATAAAAAAAACAAAAAAACAAAAAAAACCCTGATTTACTCCAGAAGGATGACACATGTATTACTAAAAATGTTATCTAAGAAACATTTAATTCATTTGAGAAATTGGGAAGTTTTGCTTGAAAAGGCAGAAAGTTATCAGTAAAAAGTAATTCTACTTTTAAAATAGTTAATCCTCAATATCCCATGAGATGTTTCAAAAGCTCATGTGGTCCTAGACCTTACTCTTCTTCCTTTCCTCAAAGGAGCAGGGGAAACAACCTGCTAGCTTAGGTCTCCAGACTGGATGGTAAGACTAGTTTTAAGTGTGCAGCCTTTTAGGCAACATTGTATCAGTTAACTTTATACAACTTTTTGTTGTTGTTAAAGTTGTTTAAATTTTTGTTAAAAAATTTAAAGTTAAAAAAATACTTCTAAATCTTGGAGTACTTAAAATGAAAAGGACTAAAGAGTTGTACTCCAGAGTTAAGCTACAGCAGAGCCCTCAGGGAAGTCTCTAGCACACAAAGAATTCCCCCCTCTCCCCACTTTGTAGTGTTAGTGTTTCAAGGGGGAAGTGTGTGGGTGGGGGGCAAGGAGAGAAAAAAAACCCCAACAACATAATACATAATGCTGTTTGCTTAAAGTGGGAGAATTCAGGCAAAGATTTAGCCAAAGGGGACAGTATTTTTCTTTTGTTCTATACCACTGCTTCTTCTTGAAAAATATGCTGATATCTTACAAAATATGTTTACATTTTATAGAGAGAAAAGGAGGGGAATAATGAACAAAAAAAACCCACAACACTTTATAGTCTAATACTTTCTGTAAATTTCTAAGGAGTGCTGCCAAGAAAAATTAACTTCCAGGCCTGCAAAGGCACTTGACAGAGCACCTTTCAAACATAAGGCAAAGGTGATGTAAAAAAGCGTGTGTAACCCATGCTATGAAACAGACATGGAAAAGTCTTGATGATTCATCTGCATCTTGCTAAAGGGTGTGTGGTGGGGGGGTGGCAGGAAGGCAGCTTGTTTCCTTTTCCTCACTTTAGTGGTTTCTCCTAATTTTAGGAAAGAGAAATATCTTCCTAGATTTATTCCACAAGAGAAAATTCAGACAAACAATAAATTAATCATCATATTCCATCTAATATACCTACTTCTGAATAGAGGGGTGGAGGCAGAAAACGAAACTCCTGGATGTATGCAAATAATGGTCCTTGAAGTGCTCTCTCAAAATCATCACAAGCAGCTATGGGTGCAAGGCTGGACTGTCTCTGTTCCTCTGTGACCACTTCTGCATAGCTAGGAGGTGCTGAAGGGAAAAGGTACACGCAGTTCGAACAACAAGTTCTTATGCATGTCAAAATATATAACATGATAAATATTATACTTTCATCATTATAAAAAGCATCTGCAGATAGGTAAAAGAGTTCAGTGACTTTTTTTTTTTTAAATTGTTGAACACAAAAGTGACCTAGACAATTTCATTTTATTCTAAGATTAAGCTTATGTTCAAAAACAGACTGACCACTGTGTATTGTGGCTTAATTATCCCCTTAATTTAAGCGTACCAAGGATGCTGTATTTTCCGTACAGGCAGAAATGACAGAACATTACAATCCTCTGGATTCCAGAAATCTCAGTCTAGTATTTGTACTTACAAAATAGTATGTTCACTAAGTATGTGAAAACAGAGGGAAGGAGATATAGTTCCTCCTCTGGCCAGAAGGGAGATACTCTATAGAAAAGAACTATACCACCTTTTCAGAAAGCCCTGGCTACAAAGGCTGGCAAGAGACCGAGGAACTGCTAATATTATGGGCTGTAATGCCTTATAAGCAAGGATGCAACTGGAATACTGAAGGTGAAAGTAATGAAATTCTACACAGATACAACAGCATCCTATGCCTTCACTTCTACCAGGTTCCAAGGCAGTTTGATTTCCCTGCCTTTCCTAGGCAGAAAGGCGATGAGGGAGGAAACTCTGTTCCTCTACATAAAACAGGTGGCAAGGGAACACCCACAAAGGATTTCCTGTGGGCACTGCTATGGAAGGACAGAATGTGGTTCTGTTAGCAAGACAGCAATGAATAAACAGACAAACATCAAAACAGAACAGCAAATTGCTTTGGATTTGTATTGTCAAGTTACCTTCTGGTCTTTCAGGCAGGGTCAGACCAAGCCAATTCATGTTCATGCTACACTGGCTGCTCACACTTGATGTTCTGCTACCAAACGGGTGTAGAGGAATGGTACCAATGACCAGTGGTAAGTTAAGGAATAAATCCATGGCTCCTGGAATATCAACATACACCTGAAGAAAAATAAAAAGAGAAAGAAACATGAGTTTGTGTCAGCACTTCATGAGACTAAGTTTTTCTTCCCATGGAAGTTTCTATGAGGAACTTGTTTCTAATTGTCTCTTTTAGGGCCTATGCCCCTATGGAGTTATAAACTCTCAGAGTTAATGGAAGCTCGACATTCTTAACATGAGGCCTCACATGGAAATGCAGTCTACTCATGACACGTTTGTTTGGCTGACACACAATTATTTTAAGAACTTGCATGATTTGAACCAAATTCACTTACAGATCTCTTGTCGGGACACTAATACTAGGACATGTATTTCTTTTGTAACTGATTAGCAAAAAACACTTTTGTTAGGAATTTGTATGGAATGATGGAAATTACTCATACTTGAGAATGGAACAGACCATCCAACATACCATTAGTGAATACTCCACACGGATTATACTACAGTCAAGGATTGAAGGGGAAACAGGTGGAATTTTCAACACTTTGCCATTCCAGGTTTCTGTTTTGCCAGACGACAGGGACTCCCCACGCAGGCTGGCAACAAGCTGTTTGACTTCCTTCATTTTCCCTTTGGCATAGAATGCCTGTGTTTGGTAAATGGCTGCCTTTGGCACCACCATACGGGAAGAGCAGTTCTCAATCTCAGCAAAGATCTGAATTGATTCACCTGAAACAAAACAGAATTTCAAGTTCTCTTTACATTTACAAGGCGGCTTAAGCAAACTGTCAGAGTCTATATAGTTATAATGCACTAGACCTTGCCATCACTACTCTACCTGGAAAAACATCCACTGATGCTAACGAGAGCAAGATCACCATACGCTAATCTAAAACAAAAATGTACAAGTCTAACAGAAGCAGATGTCCTTCAGCAATCTGGAGATAGAACTAGTGCTGTCTGTTTTACTTTACAATATTCTGAGGCGATTGCTGAATGTGGACTGAAGTGGTAAAAATAGCCTTAATATTTCATTTATAGAAAACCCGTAAGTACAAACTGTAGTTTTAAAAGGGAAGGAGAAACATTTCCTATAATTACTTCTGTTACGTACCTGGGGTGTAGCCCTTCCTTTCAATTTTGGCACTTAAGGATATTGGGCCTGAGGTACAAAACCAACAACAGAGAGTCTTTTCTTTTGTGCCTGCTTGGGGTGACTGCAAGAAAAGAATAAAATTGCCCATTAAATTAAGAGTTCAGTGAAACTCATCAGCTATTTTAATCAACACAAAAATAATCATTTTCATAATATACTTATTATATATTTTTAGAAACAAAACTAGTTCTATTCATAGGAAAAATATGAAGCAATTTAAATGGTATTATGCAGATAAAATTTTGTCTTAATTCCACTGCTGCATTAACACTGCTTTTTTCTCCCACCCATGGGATCCTCCATACTATAGTCATACTTAGAACTTTTTTTTTTTAATAATTAAAATAAATACTGGATAGCTTAAAATAAAATGCTTTATAGCCTACACATCCTAACATACTGTTGGCAGAGCTTTTCATTTAATTATCAGTAAATTAGAACATCTTCCCACTTTTCATTACACTGCATTTCAGAAACAAAGTAACTAAGCCAAACTACTGTAATCTTGACTCCTGCTATTTCCTCAGTTTCTGTCTCTTCTATATTAAACAGACTTTGTTATTTTACATGAAATGAGGATTAAGGGCTTGATCCAAAGCCCATTAAAGTCAAATGGGAGTCCTTTGATTTTAATGGAGTTTGTGCAAGGCCAAGGTCCCTTTGCAAGTCTGATTTTTCACCCATACACACAAGAAACCTATTTCAATGGACTTTGTTTTAAAATTTATTTTTTTCCATAGATTAGAATTTGAGGAAGGGAAAAAAAGAAAGGGATTTTAGGCCAGATTGAAATTAAATCCTCATTGAAAGCAGTTGTGATATTAAAGTAATTTTAATAAAATGAAATTTCAGAAAGTTTATACAGAATTGTGATAATTTCTCCCCATCAGTAGAAAGTTATTCATATGGAAATTATCAATTATGCACTGCAGTACATTTTTTTTACTTTGCATTTTTAAGTTAGCAGTCTCTCACTGAAATATTTTTATGAGTTGCACTGTTCCTTCCATAGATTATTCCTTATTTAAAATCAAAGAGGAACAGTTCATAGAAATTCTCCTTGTGAGTAAGATTTTATAATTTATTATCAATTTAAACTGACAAATGCATTTACATCTTATGTTTTGTTAAAAATTAAGCAACTCTGTACAGAATAATTTAGCTTTCAAAATACCAGCAGTTAAAGAGTTGCTAAACTGAAATAATGTTTAAAAGATCAGCTGTAGTTAAACTAGCAAATAAATATTAGATAAATTAGATGTTGATGTTGTTTTGGTCACTGTACTTCATTATTTGTATGCCAGAAACAAAGAATGAGTAATTCTGTCAATTCTTACCAGTAATGAAGGAGTGTTGATATCTATATGTTCAAAGACTGTAAATTCCTTCTTTAATTTTACTGGTAGAAGCCAAGGCCTATGCAATTCGGCTTTCACCCAATAGCGCACACTGCCATGTCTGCCTTCGAATGAGGTAGCAAGTGGTCTGTGCAGGACACAAAGGTCAAAATTGAGTAAAGTCTTTATCTCTCTTTCTAATAATGATACAATTGATCAGATTAGGAAGTACTATGTTGAACTGTATTTTCAATGCATCATAATATTTAATTAAGCATAACTTATTTGCAAAGTTTCCATATCTCAGAAAATTCAAGATTAAAGTTGGGAGAAAAAATCATCTCCAATTCATCCAACAGTAGTTTTGTAAAAATTTTAAGAATCGATGAAAGAATTGTGCTAGAAAATGCCAGAAGAGTACACATTTCCTTTAAACTTAAGAGGCCACTTTCAAGTCTAGAATGCTGCATGACATTTTAAGGCGTTTAATATTACCAACTCAAAATTAGCATTAGTAGCAGTCAATTATTGTTTGGGATATTGTATTTTGTAAATAATTATGTATTGTTTACTTGGCTGGTATCTCAGTGTCTGGTTTATTTTAGCTGCAACTAAGCACTTTTGTCATTTTTTTCGCCTTAAGCAGGGTAGTTAAACATCTCAATTTAGAGCTCTGAATAGAGAGAGGCTATTTTGAGTATCTTCTAATTTCCCTCTACTCTGAGGAGGCCATCTTAAAATATTAATTAAAAAAAAAACCCAAAAAACAAAAAACCACACAACTCTGGAAGACAAAGGAAGTCCTTTTTGGGAGCTGGAGGAAGAAAAGGCATGGAAAGGGGGTCCAAACCTTTCAGCATCACCTTCTTCTGCAACATTGTAAAATGAAGGACATAAAATCTTTCTACTTCAGTTATCTCAACAGTACTTTTCTTTCCAAAACTTATTTTTTTAAGATCAGAGTAGGAATTTTTATGTTGTACTATATTTTTGAATGCATCATAACATATAAATTAAGCATAAGTTACTTGCAAAACTTCCCTATTTTCTACAGTTAACACTGGCTGTGCTAGGACTTTACTAAAATGATTCTTTGATATACAGGTTTGACATGTCTATTTGTACATCTGAAACATATCTTTGGTAAAAATCATCTAAATGAAATGATTTTCTAATCAGTCTTCAATGTTTCATCCTGCCCCAGTATCCTTTAGGGCAAAATCAATAAAGCAAGTCCATGCCTTGTTTCTTCCACCATTGCTTTATAGTTTGTTTTGTTTTAAATGAATTTTGGTAATAGTCTAAGGATACAAAATAGTAAGTAGACAGTGTCAAACTATTGTTCGTCAGGCCTTCAGGCGTTTACTACCAGCCTTCATTTTCTTAGTATTATCAGAAGCTAGTTTCACAGTATTCCTTCAAATCACTTAAGAGCTTTAGTATTTTGACCAATGCTTGTGGTGTTTTACTGGTCATTTATTTAATCTCAGACTAAATACTCCACGTATACTGTTTGTGTTTTCATATTTAAATATCCCTTCCAACTTAAGGGAAGATCAATATTATCCTTCCTTATTACTTCTTGTAGTTGAGATTTTCATCTCAATGTTAAATTGACTTCTAAAAATCTCTACACACATAGCACTCTTAAGTGTCCCAGTAACCTCTACTGTAAAACCCTGTACTATTCACTTTGAAACTGACCTGTAAAAACATCATCTGCAGGTTCTGCTAAAGCCAGCACCTCTAATAAACAAATGGTTTATTAGCTTTAATATTAGATATTAGCCTACTTTAGTACAGCATTCTGCCAACATTTTCAACCTCACTGACTTCAAAGATTGCCTTTTACAGTAAAAGGCTCCTCTTCCTCCCTTTTTTCCCCATCCATTTCCAGACTCTCTCTGTTCCTTAGTATTTAATTTTCGTGTTTTAGCCAATTTCCATGTTGGAAATTTCCATGTTTCCTCTATGTATGTCTTCTCTTCACAATGTCTGTGTTGGACAGGGGTGTGTGTGGGGTGGGAGGGTGGTATATGTAGCCATCTTAACACTTCTTTTGCATAAAGGCCAGCCTGAGTACATACATGCTATTTAAACTAGAACAATCTCCTCTTTTGTTCAAATGTTGTTAAACTTGCCACATCTGTCGCAGACTGAGCCCAAACAATTAAGCTGTGATCTTATCACTAGTTCTGCTGGTCTGCATGGCTCCAGTAAAATCTTGGGTCAGTTGGAAGGTATCTCAGCCACTCTGCAGGACTCAAATGACAGTTCAATTCCCCTCCATTCTCCTGGGGAGGAGTAAAATATTGCAAGGCACAATGAGTCAACAGACCTTGGTCAAAAGAGAGTACCAACTGGGCAGCAAAGAGCTCCTGTTTTGTTGAAAAACTGTTTACCAGCATAAAAGCAACCTCTTCAGTTTAATGAGATTATGTCCTCTGTTGCATGTCTGAGCACAATTCCTACTACCATTGAAAAGGTTTCCCCTCCACCCACAACAAGATTTTTTCTTAGGCAGGTATGTATCTTGGCCTTCTCTCACACAACCTGAGTAGTGCTTGTGGGTACTTACGTCTGTGGAAGCTCAAAGCTGAATGCATATTCATGCCTTCCTGAATGAATAGTGTGAAGGCCTTCTTCAGAATTGTCATCATCTAGGAGGGAAAAACCCAATATGCTATTCCACCTGTAAACATTTTACACAGCATAATATATTATATAGGTTTCTTTTTCAGAGTAAAGGGGACTTATACACTCATTACAATACTTAAGAACATGGTATCCCATAAACAAGTATCTCCAGTCCATTTGTATCAACTGCTAGATGTAAGGCCACAAAACTTTTAAAGGTAGGTAATGTAGCCAGGTTCATCTTACATAAAAGCAGAGGTTAACTTGTTTTATTATTCGCTGCTGAATACTGGCATAGTTGTAAATGCTGCCATTTCAAGCTCTGCTTGAAAGATCTGTACTGGAAATCACGTTTTCCAACATGATTTTTAGTTCAAAACTTAAATAAAGTAGAGCTTTCTCTTTAATAATATTAAGCGATTTAATACTTGGTATGAAGTTTGCTCCATAAGATAAATTTAGTAATTCAGCTTTTTATCTTCTGCCTAGCAACAGTGTCCAGAAGTTAATGAGAGAGAGACAGACAAACTGACAGACAAACGGGGGGAGGGGGGAGGAGGAAGAGGTGTACATGCACCACCTAGAAAGTACCAGGCAAATTCAGGAGCATAGGAGGTGGAAAGCTGTCCAATTAATGTTGTTTAGAGCTATTCTATAAAAAACTGAAGGTTTAGCTGGATCTTGCTTGTATAGCTAAGACCCAATTCCTAATGCCAACAAGAAAGCTGACTTTTGTTTATAGTCATGATTCTCTGTATTGCTTTAAATGCTCCAACAAATTTGTGGCTTATTCTGATATAATTACCATAACACCAGAAAAATGCTAACTTCATCAAAATATAAAGTTACTTGTGAGAAAATAACTGAGTATCTCATATACAAAAGGACTGGAATAATAAATACAGTGGGACTATGCAAAAGCAGTTGCTTAAAATCTTAAACATCATGGAGGAACACAGGCACATTTAAAAATTTGCAGTTCCTATTGTCCTACAAAAACGCTGATGCTCCAATTTCTTTAGTGCACCAGAAACGCTGAAACAAACCTATGGCGAGCAACCTAAAAACCCCCACTAGAACAGCATTTACAAAAATGCGTCTTCAGTGTGTAGCGTCGCAAAGAATCTCGAAGACAGGCTGAAAGTGCACCACAATGCGTGTTTGTGTGTGTGTGTATATATATATATATATATATATTTACACTTGCGAGTTTTTATTTATTAAAAAAAATATATCTTTCCCTTGCACAGAAGTTTTTCTTCCCTTCCTTCCTTCTCTTTCTTTCTGCCAGCTCAGCAGTCCCACTGAGCCTGAGCGGCAGCAGCAGAACTGTGGTAAACAAGTGCTGAGCTGTCAATCACGGACTAGGCTGGAGCAGGAGAGGACCGGCCTAAACCGGCGCGAGCAGATCCCCAGCCAGCCAGCCAGCCGCTCATATACATACAGTATACATTACACCCCGCCGCATTTGCTCAGCAGCTCCGCTCGCAGCCTAGCCTGGCGGCCGGGGGAGGAGGGAGGCGGAGGCGCCGCCCGCCCCTCACCTTCCGGTCTGCTCGCAGCGCCGCGCCGTTGGCTCGGCTCGCGGCTGCCCCGCGCTACGTGCGAGGCGGCCCCCGCGCCCCCCGACCGTTACTGAGGCAGCTGGGAGGGGGAGGGGAGGCGGCGGAGTGAGGGACGTGACCGGCCGCAGAGCGCCGTGTCCCGGCGGCCGCCGTGCCCGCAGCGCCGCTGGCTGCCCGGCCGTTACGGCCTCTGCCCTCCCCCGAGAGGGGCTTTCCCAAGAGAGAGGGGCGCCGCGCCCAGGACCCCCGAGCCCCCCTCCCCGCCAAGGCCGTGGCTGCCAGGTAGGCCCTCTCACCGCCAGCAGCGCCGGGGGCATGGCGCCCCCCTGGCAGAGCGGCGCCCCGGCCTCGGTTTCAGCACGCCCGGAGCGACCCGAGGGCAGGCGGAGAGGCCCCACCGAGGCCGCGACCGGATCCCTAGCGGGGGGGGGGGGGGCCGTGGGGCAGCACCAACTGGCGAGCGGAGGACCTGCCCCCGGCCTCCCAGCGAGGTAAACTGGGACTGCTCAGGGCACGACGAGGGTCCCCACCCCGCCCCCGTGCGCACTCCGCCGCCTGCTTGGGAAGGGGGGGCCGAGGTGCCCCTTCCCCTCGGTTCCGGACGGCGCCGGCCGGAGGCCGCCCTCGCTTCGCAAGCCGGAGTGGAGGCAAAGGAACCTGCTCTCTCAGCCGCCCCCCCCCCGCGCCCCAGCCGCCGCCAATCAGCGGCTGGCATCGCCTTAGCAACAGGCTAACAAACCTCGGCAGGCCAATGACGGGGCGGGCGCGGGGCGTGGCCTCCGGGACGAAGCTAGGCTGAGCGGCGGCGAGCTAAGTCATTGAAACTCCGCGCGGCGCTCTAGGCGCTAGCAGTCGCTGCCCGGCTGCGGGGACAGAGGGGCAGCGGCTGCCCCCGCGGGCCGCCCGGGCTTTCGCACGCCGGAAGGGTGCGAGCCCTGTGCCCCTTCTGCCCGAGCGTGTAATATCTGTCCCTTCCCTCCAGTCTTTTGTTCCCTTTCCAGCCAAAAAGGAAGCCCTTTCCATCGGTGTCAGCACTTGGATCTACAACCCGCGTGCAAAGTCACTGACGCTGCTTAAGCGTCAAGTTGGGAGCAGTTGGGTTGCCCTCCTACTTGTAAGCATGCACCCTGCCATGAAAGGCTCATGCATGTTTGCACGTTTCTGTCAGCTGTAAACTGGAAGTGAATTAAGTTTCTCATCAGCGAATTATCTCCCAGACAGTAACATAAAGAACGTTTCAGCTACAGGCCACCTCGTTAGTGACCTATACTTGCTTGCATCACATTAGCATAATTAGAAAACTCAGCCCTGCTATAGTATTTATTTCAAAAAATGCCTTATAATAGGCTCAATGCAATTTGTAGTCAAACTTCTTTAAAAATTACATTTCTTCCTAAAAAAGGAAGGGGAAATAGCCTATTCATGCACCGATCTCTGCAGTAAATATGCTGCATATTAAAAAAAAAAGCAACCAAATTACATAACCAGTTTAAACATTATTTTCTTGTGCTAGGAATTAAGTCATCGCCACCACCTGACGCGTGTAACCAATCTGCGGAGAGGAGAAGGAGCACCCCCTCCCTCTCCCCAGGACTGGTCCCAAACAGGATTGAACCGCTTCTAACAAAGGGTGGAAACTTCAGAAAAACAAGCTTAGAGTCCCCTATACACAATGTAACACAATGTAACCCTGCGAACAATAGATTAACAAACCGAACACCCGCACTCCCCCTCACAGTGTGTTACCCCCTTTTCCATACCCAAAATAAGGGAATTTGCAGGGCACTTTACGTTTCTATCGGGCTTGGCAAACCAGGTTTTCATTGAATGCAGGTTCCAGAACTCCCCAACTTAGAAATGATACTCCCATTATACAATTAAGGACTTTTATTTGGTCTTTTGGACAGATCTTTACATCTGAGTCTCCCACACAGGGGCTTAATAAGAGAAATTAAAGGTAATTTACGAATTTACTAGTAGTTTAGAGCAAAGGACGGGGGGGGTATTACACGTGGGGTGATGATAGCATATGTCAAAATAAGCCACAGGGAATCTTCTATCTGCCAAAAATGATCCATCTTTAAAAATCATCACATATCAGTCTGAAAAGCAGAACTGTATCTATAATGTGTCAAAAAGTCTAGCTTTATGTTCTAATTATATTTCACGATTTGATAGGCTGTTACCAGAAAAGTCATTTACTGCATATCTGGTTTTGATTTTTTATTTTCCCCACAGAAAAAAAACAAATCTTGCTAGTATCACTATGACAAAACGATACTGCATTTTAAAGATACAGTGTTGATTAATTGCAAATCCTTATGAAAAAGCTCTGTTAAAGGGCAGGTAGTTTAAGAAAGTCCTGCTTGCAGGCACTTTGCAGATGCATCTCAGTACAGTTTTAACATTAAGTAAATGTCCATATAATGGAACAAAAATCCCGAGAAGGTAGTCTGCATCTTCTCATCTTTAGTAGATTTTATAGGCTACATGTTAAAAAGGGATAAACCAAGACGATGCAAAGATGCGTCCTTTTCTAGCAAAATGTCTGCATATAGTGAATTAATAAGTAAAAATCTTACCTCTTTCGTGCCCAATTAGGATGTCCTTATGGTTGAAATATTCTACTTCTTCAGTGTAATTTTGTGTATAGGCAGTGTTGGATCCAGCATTTCTAGATTCAGTCCAACGTACTTTTGCATGTCCTCTTGCATGAATTTTAAGAGATTTTACTCTAATTTCCCCAGTAACTTCTAAATTGACCCTTCCTGAGACTGTGTCCCCGCTAGAATAGACGGGGACATTGCTGTCATTGAGACAGTCAAAGCTTATTGTCAAACTCTTCACCTTCCCCAGCACCATGTTTTATAACAAAGTGTATAAAAATATACTGTAAGAAAAAAAAAAAGTCAAGATCTCATATAAAATGCGATCTTCACCTTACACTGATCAAGCCTCTGCCGTGCAAAGAGCTTGCCGGCAGGATCAGCGTGTCCCCTACCAGCCCGTCATCGGGATTGCCTGGAAAGCCCCAGCCCTGGCTGCTGCCGCTGCGGCGGGCGGGCGGGCGGGCGGCGCGGCGCAGCTGCCCGGCGCTCTGGTCTCCCTACAAAGACGGCTGCGTGC